>NC_050449.1:46041257-46318757 GCF_903995425.1 Onychomys torridus
AGAGACCCTGTGGTGGTTTGACATAAACTATACTCCAGTGCAGGACCCATGACAAGGAGTAGTTGGTTAACACTATACACACACACACACACACACACACACACACACACACACACACACATATATATGGAGAGAGAGAGAGAGAGAGAGAGAGAGAGAGAGAGAGAGAGAGAATGAACATGAAGTTGGCTGGGTAGGAATATGGGAAGGAGCTGGGAGGCAAAAGCATGATAAAATTTATTAGATATAAGATTTTTTAATTTAAAAAATTGCATCACCTTATTACCAATTATATTAAAATATCTTAGGTAAGAGCCTTATTGGCCTAGCCTGAATCCTGGACTAATTTTATGACCAAGGACACAGTGTCCTCATCAAAGGGGCTGGATTATCACACTCACTAGGTAGGAGAGGAGGAGAAGAGTTTTCTAAGGGTGCCTGGTCAGCAAAAAGTATTGAATATATTATTTATTGCATCTCAGCATCAAATGATTTGGACCTGTTCTAACACAAAGATCTTCCAGTTAATCTAAAAGTGAATCATGTCTCATTTGCAAGAAAGTAGCTGTTGCCTTAAATATGTCATATAGCAATCTATAGCATTCAGAGTAATTACAGGACAATATTCAACATTCAGGCAGAATGATGGAAGTAGAATTATGAGATGTCATGGCCAAAATGGCAAGGTTATTTGTATGTGCAAGCAACTAGATGGATTATACATATACACCCATTCTAGATAAATATTAATATTTATATGACTATCAAAGTCTGTTGATATATATTAGCCCTAAGTAATCCCTTGTCTTTAAAACTCTTAGAAACAAACTTTCTAAAGCCATTTGGACCTACAAGTCTCTATCTTCTCCTGGTGCCATTTAGAATCATTTTCTCTATGCTCTCTGAACTCTTCTGAACTGTACTAAAGGACACTTAGTGCTTGGGATTATCTATACTTCATACTTTACAAAGCCCATTCACATGCATTATTTCATTAGCTCCTCTCATATTATAATAAAAACTATATGCTTCATACATATTTATGAGTCTTCTCAGACAACCATTAAACAAATTTCTCTGCCAACATGGAATGCTTTTCAGTTTTATGTAATGATGGAATAAAATGACTCCTATCCCCACTTTGCTGCTGCTTCTCGCAGAGCTTTGTCAACAGAGTGGGTAAGCTTCTGCCTTTGTGTTTTTGCACAGTTAGTTACCCTGAACAAAGGCAGCACAGGCTTGGGCAGCCTACCATAATGCCATGGGAGATCTTTCTCTTTTATGGATGCTTTTCTCTCTGCCATTTCAACTGTCAAAGCCTACCCATTGTTTTCCAGTTACTTCCAGAGGTGCTCTTTCGGCTCTGTGTGTGACTCTCTTGGCCAACACAAGTTATCTCTTAGCCAAGATACTTCACTGAGAGAGGAGAAGACTAAAGACAGGGTAGTTTTTTTAGGGGGTAGGATTACCTCACATGAAAAGGGAGAATATATTTCTTCTCTATTGCTGGGATGAAGTTAGGGTGCAACAGAGAAGAAATTTGGTTAGAGACCCAGCAAGACTAAAACCCTATTCAGCCAGCAGTTTGCCTCTCAAAATGAACTCCAAGGGGAGCACATAAGTAAGAACACACACAATGAGGTGATTATAGTAATTATTGGACATCCCAACAGCTTTATAGGGTAGAGATGGAATCTGCAAACTGTATACATCTTAACATGTGTACAGCCAAAGGAGCACTGCTGCAAATCGAGATCAGAAGCTGGCCCTTCAGCTCAAGATTTTTATCTCACTTCCTATTAGTGGGGACCTCCCTAATAAACATGATACCTCTCTACACATTGTCTTATAGTCCTGCCCAGTGATAGCCCACCACATAGGCAACTCTTATGTGTATATGTTTCCCTGACCACTCAGTGGGGATGTAGAGTTTGCAGCCTAGCTGAGATGAGGCTACCTGCCCTGTTCAGTCTTTTTTACTCTCTTTTATCCCCAGATGACTTCACCTTGATGTGCAGAGATACAGACAGATTTATTTTCAACCACTTTAAAAACTTTTGTAAGTTTGCTTGGTTATATCATAATCTCTCTTTTCTTCTGGGCTTCCTTCCAGACATTGTCTATAGAATTGGCTTCTAAATTTTAATTAAGAGTACCTTTTGTTTGGGCCATAAATTAAAATGTTCAGAGTTTCTTCCTCCAGTGTCAGGTTCAAGGAAGGCAGCCAAATGTGAAGTATTACAGAAAAGGTAGATGCCCTGGGCTCTTCAAACACCTCCCTTCACATTGTAGTGATTCATACGTGATGTAGATTCATTGGATGGTATAGCTAGAATCCATTTTGAGCAGTAAGTGGATGAGACGATAACAAAACTCATACCACCACCACCACCAACACCACCAACACCACCCCAGTGCAATGACACTTCCAGGATAACACAACTATCAAATAGTGAAGTGAAATTTGATTGTTCAGAATTGGAATGTTAAGAGCATCCCATGTTGTGGCTCCTCTTGCTGGCTATCTCTTTGGGATGAATTGTTTAAGGTGAAAGGGTCATAAGTAGAGAGACTATGTTATTAATAAAAATTCTTTGGGGGTTTTTGTCACCATAGAATGCTAGAGATAAGATTTTTTTGGCATTCAATAAATATTGCTATCTCCAGCACTAAAATTGTTAATTCACATTTGTTGAGTGCTTTCCATAAGCCAAGAAATATTTGAAGTTCTCTGCATGGACTGACTTGTTTAATCATTCAAAAGTTGTGTTGCTGAGGAGCAGGTGCAGGAAAGTCAATTTGCCTGGTGTAATGAAGTTAGTGTCCAAGGATGAGCATGGCTTTTAGAAGCGAACCTTTCTTATCACAGCTGACGGAGACAACTGTACAACCCCATTGTGTGGAGTGTAGATTCTTTTCACAAATGAAAGGGGGTTTGGAGGTGATATTTCTAATGTGTGGTCAAAGAATAAGCTTCATGAGTAACTCCCTTAGATGGCAGGCATTTCATTAGCACATGGAGGAGGAAGGATTACTAACCACCTCTGTAAACCATAGACTTTATAGAAAATGAGAAATGAAAAACTAGGCTGAAGGGAAAATTCCCATAATATCAAAACTAGACTTTTTTTTTGAAAGAAGATATAGAATTTCTGGACTCAGCTCCCTAAAGGTCATTTGCAACTGGTAAGCTCTGTGAAATGCATATTTATTTTCAAAAAGTTCCTACTTATTTTCCTAATAGTGACATTATGGATTTGAATATAAGACATACCTTCAATTTTTAAGGAAAATTCATGATCTTTTTCCTGTTGAATCATCTTTAAGCATCTGGAAAGAGTATGAGTATACAATGTCCCTTCATAAACTTGTTTCCTACTGTGGACAGACCCACAGATTGTGATGGGGCCAGCATTAGCACTTAGGTTTTAAGACTCAAGTCCCTCACTTCTGACTAAATAGATGCCTTCCATCCACAGTACTTCCGACCTGGAGCTCCACAGTCACTTGCCTATTTTTGGTTTCTGTAATCAAAACATGAGCTAGGTTCAAGAATGCACCTATTCCCAGAAGGCCTTGCATTCAGCACTTAACTGCAATCAACTAGAGAGCTGTGGCCCTCCAGCTGGGCTACCTCTGGCTGACTTCAGAAGAAAGGGCCTCATCAACACAGCAGGCTCTGTTCTGCCTGTTGGGGCAGCACCCTGAAAGCCAGATAGCAAATGTGATTTAAGGGATCAAAACAATGTCTTTTTAAAAGATAAATTGTCTTCAGCAGGAGGAAGGTAGTTCAGGAAGTGAATGTCCGTGCATAGAACCAAATGTACTATACCCAGGTTATACCATATAAGCCTTTTCCCCATTTTTCTTTCATTTTTGATGTTATAATTACACCATTTCCCCCTTCTCTTTCCTCCATCCAAGCCCTCCCATATGCCCCTCCTTTCTCTCTTTCAAATTCTTGGCCTCTTTAAAAAATGAATTGTTGTTACATGCACACACACACACATGCACACATTCATAAATATAACCTACTCAGTCTATATATTAATTGAATGCATACTTTTAGGGTTGACCACTTAGCAATGAATGAATAATTGGTGTGCCCTTTCCTGAGGAAGACTATTTTTCCGACTCTCAGCATTCCTTAGTTATCTGTAGCTCTTTGTGTAGGGTTGAGGCCTCATATGGTCTTCCATCTACTTTGGTGTGTCTATTGTTACTGTACTTGTTCTGCTCACGTTTGGGCAGTTACGTTAGTGAGACTTGATGGGTATAGCTTCTGGCATTATTAGAAGCACAGTCACACAGCAAACTTACTGATTCTCTGACCCTCATAATCTCTCTACCCTCTTCTATAATGTCTCCTGAGCCTTATATGCACAAGCGGTATTGTAGATGTATCCATTGGTACTGGGTTCCACAACTGTACATTTTAATTGGTTGTGGTTTTCTGTGATGGTCTCTGTTGCAAAGAGAAGTTTCCTTGATGAGGGATGACGACTATACTTATCTGTGGGCATAGGACAAATGTTTAGAATAGTTAGAGATTACGCTGGTTTTGTAAAGTGATGGTTGTAGGTTCTCCTCCAAGATCCACAACTTCACTAGCCCTGCATAGTTGGCTAGCTTTCCAGTACTAGACCTGGTTTTCCTCTCATTGAGTGGGCCTCAAGTACAACTAGAGAGCTGTTGGTTATCACCAAGGTATGTGTGCTACTACTGCACCCTGTAGGGTTTTCATGCCATGCTGGTATTTTTGTGGTTCCTAGGTATTTATATCTGGGTAGGACTGTTGGCTGCTTCCCTCCTTTGGAAGCTTTCATGGCACCTTCTGGTATCATGAAAGCTAATCCTCAGGATGGAAGCACTTAGGCTATTCAGGTTGGTTCTGTTTCAGGGACCTCTGGACCCTGGATCTTAAGTGCATGGTATCTTCAGGAATAGGGACTTTTACCTTCCATCTCTGGGAAGTAACCAAGAGCAATTTCAATAGGCTGTATGTTTGGGGAGTCTCTTCTATAGACCTGACTGATACTCAGAAGAGAATTTCTCATCTCTAGTATGGGGTTTCTTTTTTAGGTAGTCTTGGGCTCTTAGAAGGAGCCTCGTTAGGCTGGGTGAAAATTTTTCTTTTAAATTATATGTGTGTCTGTATACTAAGAATTACATATGTTATAGATTTTATTAGCTAAATAGTTAATAATGCAATCCCTTGGACTTTTTCCAGACATTTTTATTTTTATTTTACCCTCCTTCCAAATTTGCCTTTCTTTCCCAAGATCTCTATTTTCCTACTTCCATGCACTCTTCTTTAGGAATTTTTTTTAACTTAAACTAGCTAGCTTTGTTAGAATAACAATTTGTCTCATTGCTTTACAAAACCAACAAGAAAATATAGAAACTAGCTGTGAGGCACCAGTAACAGGAATCTCTGATTTCTACTTCTTAGGGCAGGTTTGTAGCTCAAATCATTAAATACCTACTAACACGTAGACCTTATTGAGAGGCAACAGTTGATCACCAGACATTTGCCAAATGCAACCCCAGGCATCTGAAATGTTTTCACATTCTACCTTTGTTCCAAAGCTTAGCAATCAATAATACCTCAAGCAACAACAAGGTATTAGACCCTTAGCAAACATCCCAAATATCTTGTGATGCAAAAGTCATTCAGGCTAACATTTGTTTGCTCCAAACAGTTGGCTGAGCTGGTTCTTCATTATTTTTTGAGACAGGGTTTCTCTGTGTAGTTTTTGGTGCCTGTCCTAGATCTCACTCTGTAGACCAGGCTGGCCTCAAACTCACAGAGATCCACCTGGCTCTACCTATAGAGTGCTGTGGTTCTTTACTATTTTAATCATCTTACAAATGAATTAAAGAACGCAAAGAATGTGCTGTTTGAAACCAAGATATAGTTCTGTTTTATAAGAAAATTCATAACAACTAACTTTGGTATAAATACATAAACATTTCTCCTAAATATGTTAAAGGAAGCACCTCAGCAATCTGGTTGGGAGAAGTGGGGACACAGAATAAAATGGTTTGGTAATAAAACGATGGTTCTTTCTGCTATGAGTTTAGAGATGTACAGAGGAGCAAAGAGTCCTAGCAACATGGTGATAGGCTTGGGATCAAGGATACCAACAAGAGAACCTGAGATACAAACAGCAGCAGCACTGTTGAGGATCCCAGCCCTTTCATGATTGCCTCCTGTGACACTTGTTACAAAGAAATCTTCTATCATACCACTGAGGACAACCCTTAGAGTCTTTGTAATACATAACAGTAACCTCAATGGATATGAAGCCAGTAAGCGTCAGCTACTGTCCCTTGATCTTACTATAATCAGATTAAGGTTTGCTAAAAATGCAACCACTTTCTCCGCATGTAGAAATTACTGAACAAACACACCTGAGTGATCGAGTCTAATGTGATTAAAGAAAACCATTGTTCCAGTTCAATGAAGCCTTGTTCTCTCTCATCACAGAGGCTCTGTGTGCTAGTCCACAAGAAGGTCAGTCAAAATGCTCAGCACGTGTTTCTAAAGATAGAACTCTATGACTCTGTACTCAACATCAGCCAATTGGACATGCTTCTAGTCACCCCATCTACGATGAAAGATACAAGCTACTAGGCTTGCTAACATTTAAGCCGGTGTAAGGGATATTTACAAAATATTTAAGCTAATCCATATATATTGAATACCTGTGACTAGATTCCACTTCTCGTATTTACCATGTTAATAGAAAAACCACTAATTTGGAGGTATTATGTGACCCTAGAGGACAGACACAAGTATAGCTCTCTGGTGGTGCATGGCCTTATAGAAACTACACCAGCTGCAGACTCAGGGTGTTAATTTTTAATTAAGCTAACCAGTTACACCTAGAGCTAAATCCCAGTCAGCCTGTGACAAATGTTGATGTGTCTATAGACATCAAATTATCTAAAGATAAATTGCAGACATATCATAATTTCCAAACTTGTTTCCAAGGTGTTCCAGGTAAGACTCTGCTGTCTATGTCCTTGAGACAGATAAAAACACTAAAATAAAGTGGAGATTAGAAGGACTGGTTAAGAACCAGAGCTGGATTAAGGGTCTAGTGTGCTAAACATGTTTATTAGGTGTAATAAATGTGCCCTCTGCTGTGGGAAACTCATGTGGAGTGAGTGCTTTAGGTATTGGGGGGGTCACAGGGAGTGCATGAGAACTGTCTGTATTTCTGGCTTAAATTTTGCTCCTTAAAATATCTACTTAGAAACAAAAACAGGGGTTGAGGATTTAGCTCAGTGGTAGAGCTCTTGCCTAGCAAGCACAAGGCCCTGGGTTTGATCCTCAGCTCTGAAAAAAAGAAACAAACAAACAAAAACAAATCCAGAGCTGTATCTAAACTAGACTTCCAAAATGACAGCATTACTGAGACCATCCAGAGGATGTGAGTCTATCGTCCCCATTCCTGGCTTTATCATTAACCTTAGTTCAGGTTCCTTTTCTGTGGGATTCAAATAATAGTAAATACTACGTAACAGTTATATTATTCAACCAATTAATATTTCTAGTGCACTTATATTTGCTCCTGGGTATAGAAAGTTTTGCTTTGTCAATCAGAAATGGTGAAAATGTAACTAACTTGCTTGGCAGTCTAATGAGACTACTTCTGGCTCTAGAAACATAAAGTGTGTTGTTCCACTTTATTTATACTGAAAAAAAGCAAACTTGATGCTGAATATGCTTGGTTTTATGGTTCGACAGTATAAAACTTTAGTGTCTATCCATAAGATAGCTTATTCAATGACATAGAAGTCAGATGACTTTGGGCCCTGGGAAAGCAGACAGGATGAGGGTAGTTATAAATACTGTTTTTTCCAGTGTCTAGAGACGACAAAAAGAGAGACAGGCTGTAATGAGATCACAGTCTGCCATCTTGAACAGAAATGTAAACTTTCCTCTTTTAGTGTGCTTTCCAAGGTTTCTTTTTTAAAATAGAATAGATATACATTACTTCCAAATTCTAGGAGAATGGTTAGTGGAATGGCTCAATAGATAAGGAAAGAGCACTTGCCAGTCCTGATGACCTACGTCCAATGCTCAGGACCCACAGGGAGTGGAGAAGTAAGTACTGATCTTTGTGAGCTGTCCATTGACCTCCGCCTTCCAGGTGTTCACAGGAGCATGTGCAGTCTTCTCTCTCACACACACTAGATCAAAAATTCCTAATCAAATAACGTTTTATTTATAGGTTAATTTTTTAAATAATGCAATTCTGAGGGCCTATTTTTAGAGAGCTATAAGAGATATCTTGATTGCCTAACACAGCACTACTGTTTTTTAAATCACATTATCTATCTATCTATCTATCTATCTATCTATCTATCTATCTATCTTTCTATCTATATATCTATCTATCTATCTATCATCTATCTGTCTATCTGTGAGTGTGTGTGTGTGTGTGTGTGTGTGTGCACTAGTGCATGTGTGTGTATGTACATGTGCACATGCCTGGGCATCACAACATGTGTATGATGGTCAGAGAACAACGTTTGAGAATCAGTTCTCTTCTTCCACCATGTGGACATGGGGATGATCCAGCTTGGTGGCAAGCACCTTTATGTACTGAGACAACTTGGTAGCTTTTGGACTACCATTAAATAGAACAAATTTTAAAATGAGTGATGATTTCAAAGCATGGTTAGAAATTCTTTCAAGACTACCCTCAGAAAGTTCTGCTTGTCAAAGCTATTGCTGGTCTGACCCAAGTGTGCAAAAGTTGCCAAAGCCGTTGCTCTACTGATGGAAATTGCTAGGATATTTCCATGGAAACAATCGTTTCATATGACTAATAATGTAAGTTTGAGCTCTAAGAGCAGAGGGCCAAGGTTGGAGGAGAGGAAGTATATTTCTTCTCTATGAGAAAGGAGAATACTGGTGACAAGCAAATGGTGCATTTTCTTACGATCCGTTTTCTCTCTCAATATTCGTTTTTGCTGTGTTGTTTTGTTTGCTTCAGAGACCATGGGAAAACCCATCGGCCAGGTCATTCATGCAAGTCCTGGAATACTCAAAGGACCCAACTGTACAAGTTTCTGCTTCTGTCTCACTCAAAGGAACTGCTGATTCAAGAAGGCATAGGTGTCAGGATACTCTAAGTTAATCCTAAGAAATCCTTTATCAGTTTATCTATTTTTGTCCTTTATTGATGCCAGTTACATAAAACTCAGGGAGTGTGGGATGGAAACAAAATTGCAATTACACTCTTTGATAAGTTTCACCCACATGTGAAGCTGACAAAAATTAGACAGAAAAAAATATTATGCTCTGAGTCTAATTGGTCTGTACAGCAAAGCCCTGTCCTAGTGAAGGGCATTTCATGAAGACACCATAGAGATAGAAGTGAATGAACTACTGTCTAAGCAGAAGCTGACTCATGTTAGGAATATTAACATGGACCCAATGACTACTTGTTAAATGAATAAACAAACAAAACAATGTCTGTTAAAGTCATCAAAGAAGCTAGCTTTCAGTTTATATCTGGCTGTACCATAGGGATCTGCTTATTTCTGAGAGGCAACAGAAAACACCCAACAGGCCATCAGCTTCATGCTCCTGTCTTTGCTCACTCATTATTCACTTAGTGACAATTTAGTGGTCCTCCATGATCACTATGTGTGCTGTGGGAAGCCTGTGACATAAAGACAAAGGATTCCTGCCACAGTGGGATTTTTATTATCTCTGAAGAAGGGAACAACTTATAACTTAGGTTGCATATTGTGAGTTTGTTGAGTAAAGAACATCAAAGAGTTGTAACCAGTGATTGTTAATGTCTGTTGAGCATCATGTCACTCACACTGCCATCAGCATTTAAATATATTCATTTATAATCTTCACATGGATGGAATCTTTGTTACTTGAAGGAATGAAGTCTTAACAATATACCTAGGACACTGTAAATATTCAGCACAACAAAAACTCAACCCCGTATCTCAACCTTGGCAATGCATCAGTTGCTAGAACTCATCTAAATCTTGAATTGTTTACATTGGGCCACCAGACTCTCAAAGATTTGTGTCACAAGATGGCACAGAGATCTTTTGTGAGGGTCCTCCAACACTCAGCCCCTCTCCAAGATTACAAGAATGCTTAAGTTCCCTCTGATGGCAGTTCATTGATCTTCTGTAGAGAGGGCAGGGCAGTCCATAGAACTTGTGCATATGAAAAGAGAGACATGCTCCCATCATGCCTCTCTTCCAGCTTGGACAGCACTCCAGGCTGAGGACTCCTAACTCCATCTGAATTCCCATTTCTGAGATCTGCCTCCACCACTCCCATTTTAGGGTTACCATGGTACCCTCCCTGTGTGTTGACCTGACATGACTGCCTCATGGATGCAGTAGCTGATTAAGACTTGGGCACCTGACCCTGTCTGTGGACAGCACAGTGTTGGTGATGATATAAGGTTGGCGACATTTCCACTAAACTGACCCATGGCTGCTTTTCCTACTAATTTCAAACTGGAGCTGCCAAAAATGAGATATCCTCTCTCTGGTTGACAAGACTGTAAAATATAAACTCGGTATCCCTTACTTGGGATCCTCAATTACATATTTAACTTACATAGTTATGAACTCAGTAAGAGAGACAAGGAACAGAAACATTAAAGGTTGGTCCAGACTGCCATGGCAACTCCCTTGATCTTTCTGTGGGCTTAGTTCTATGTTGTTACATGAAGCAGGAAAAGAGAATCCTACTCAGTCTCACAAAGCAAGGGATCCTTCCTGAGACTCATCTAAACTTCTGCTTAAATTTTCTTGACTCCTTTCAAGATCTTTAAGATAAATGGCTGAGCCTCTTTTTCTGGTTTTGACCATGGTTGACAACCTGGAGTGAGGCTGGATAATAACCACTCTGCTTCTGGGATCTTCCTCTGTCCATAACAGGAAAGTCACAATGGTCTCAAGAGGAGAGCCACTTTCCAATCCCTTTGTCACATCTGTCAGCACCCTCCCCTGCTCTAGTGATTTATGAGCACTCACTGTGTGTTGAGCATAATGAGTCACATCTGGAAAACATCATCTCGTCATTTCCTTTAATCCTTGCAAATGCCCTCTAAGATGAAATGGCAGAAGACTCATTCCATTCCTGAGAAAAACTAATTTGCTGTAGATGACACGAACGCAGATGAGTAAGACATGACTAAGCTTGGACTTGGCAGTAGGGCAGCGCCACAGCAGGCTCTGGCTGTTCTCTCTCCTCACTCGGTATGGGTATGCAGGAGTACTGAGCATCTCACGGACTCAATTTTCAATTTTCCCAGGATGCCAAGGGACGTTGCAACAACAGTAGTTGGTTTCCATCCATGAATGACCCCTTTCTTCCCCCCTGTTGTGCTGCAGTGGAGAGGAACATGTGACTTTATCTCCTTGAGATGCTGTTCTTCTGATTGGGCTCATCATTTGCCAAACAGGTCTCCTGGGGTCAAGCTGCTCTTCACAGGCATGAATAGCCTCTTGGGATAGTGGTGAAGCCAACTCCAATCCATTCATATCTAACTGTGTTGAACAGCATCTCCCTTTGGCTCCTCACTAGCTTAACTCTGTGCTGCTTTCTACAAGAGAGAGAAAACAACCTGACTCACTAAGATAGAGTTGTTGAGCCAAATATCCACTTTGAATGGGTTTTCACTGAAGTTGAAAACATCCCCATTTAAAAACATAGAAGTAGTTTGATTTTCTGAGTCCAAAGCAACAAATTACTTCAATGCTGTGGCTTCCAGGCACAGGGTTGCTAGCTAGATCCAAAGCTCACATGGCTGATGGAGTCAGAGAGAAACAGCAATCAGTTCACAAAAGGGTGGGATGCAGCTCCACGGCCTGGGCCTTTTTTTCTGGCTCAGTGATTCTACCTATAAGCCTATCTGGAATCACTTGTCTCTGCTGCTGGATGTCTTTCCAGCCCTACAGAATGAGCCCTGGTATCCACTAGCCCTTCACGAAGGCTGGATCTTCTTGACTTTGCTTCATCTATCTGGAGCCTTTCCTTCTCCAAATTACCCAAGGTACCAATTTACCTTCAACTTCCTGGGATCATCCTGATGCATCTAATCAGCCAAATGTTTTGTTCAAATGTCAGTGCCACGCAGGAAAATATTACTAACAGCAACTCCTATAAACTCTTAAACTGTGTCCCACACCCCACATCTGCATTTTGGCATGAAATCCCACAAACATGGTGCAGGCAGTGCCAAATGACACAGGAGATGGGAATCCAGACCTCAATTTCTCGTTGCTTTTACTCCACATCATCTTTTCTACCTGTCTTCAGAGCAATCTGGCTGTTTCATCAATTCTGCTACCTGGTGGAGAATAGAATATAAACTATGAGTCTATCAGTTTCATTGCTACTGAGGCGACTCTGAGAAAAGGTTCAGGCAAAAGATCAAATTATTAAACCAAAGAGCCAAGATTCCAGTTATTGTCCCTGTCCTTATTCCTGTCCTCATGTTTTCATGAAGACTGGCACAGCATGTTCTATTTCATTCTGCCTTACTCCCAATATTGAGCTTTCAGAAATCTGGTTTGCTTATGTCACTTTAGACTTGGGAAATGTTACATGAAAAGGGCAGAGCTGATTATTAAACATGGCCTGCAGAGGTCATCTTCAGGTCTACGGTGAATTGTGAAGTGGACTGATGCCTCTCAGGGTGTGAGCACGCTTCCTGGCTGCTCTAATTAGCTTTCTATTGCTGTGATGAAATATTCTGATCATGGGAAACTTGGGGAAGAAAGAGATTATTTGGCTTACACTTCCATGTTATAGTCCTTCTTTGTGGGAAGTCAGGACAGAAACTAAAGCAGAGACTTTGGAAGAATGCTGTTACTGATTTCCCTGGCTTGCTTGGTTTGCTTTCTTATACAACCCAAGACCACCTGGCCAGGGATGAGACTGCCCACAGTGGGCTAGGTCCTCCCACATCGATCATTAATTAGAAAATGCCCTCACAGACGTGCCCTGAGGCCAATATGATGGAGGCAATTCCTCATATCAGGTCCCCTCCTCCCAGTGACTCTAGTTTGTGTGAAGTTGACAAAAACTAATCAGGACACTAGCATTGGAGTCCTTCAATGGGACTCTTTCGATGGAGAGTTCTCCAAATGAGGAATGGGAGTCACCTGAGGTTCCCCCACACCCCCCAAAAGAGAGAAGGCCAGAATGAAGGAACAAATAAGGAGCTGATTTTGACCAAATTCTCACCTAGTGCTTGAACAGACCGAGACAAGGAGATGTTCTGTGTCTGAGGGCCCTTGCCTCTCATCAGACTTAAGCTTCTACTCTGAGGTTAGAGAGCCCCCCAATTTGGGAGTGAGGTGAGGTCAGAGAACAGGGGTACAATTTAGCTTCAAGTTTTCCTGGCCAAACAGAACAGCTTGAAGAAATATGCTTCTATTTGAAATTTAGACAAGTATGGTTTCTATATTTTTTAATCTTTAAGAAATTATTCATACGTGTTTTACAGGTAGATTGAAAGAATGTGAAACAGGAAAGATGTATCTTATCATATATTTACATATATGGTAATATATATAATATGTATATATATATATATATATATATATGTATGTATGACATGTCCTTCCCTTTGAAGGACATTCAGTTTTTACATATTATATACATTAAAAATAAAGTATTTAAAACCAAGGGAACAGAGAGTGAATTATACAAAAGTATTAGATATTAAAGAATGAAATAACTTGTTCAGCTATATTTTTATATTTTTATTGCTCTAGATACCATTAAAAGGGTCCCATTTCAGGAAGATTCCAGGAACTCAGACAGTTTTTAGTAAAATGTCTTTTCTGTGTCCAGCCTGAAAGCATGGCTTCCACTGGTGATTAAGCGTTTTATCTGGCTCAGAATTGTACTTGTCAACAGTTAAACAAGCACAAAACACACCAAACACAAAAAAACAAAACACAACTCTCCCTTCAAAGAGAATAGAAGATAATTTATTCTGGATCAAGAGATGAGTGACCATGGCCTTGGAATCACAGACTCAGTTTATCCCCAATTCTATGTTCCAGTGTAGTAACAGTTTCATGAAGGTTTTAGTAATGGAGCAGAGAAAGTCATAAATCAAGACATTTTTTTTAATGAATAGGTGCAAATTCCAAGTAAGTAGGGTGTGGAAAAGGCAGGAAATGTCAGCTGTAGGACTCAGGCAGCACCTACCAGCATGTTTGCCTTTTTCCTGAGTGGAGACCAGGCATCTTTTTGCACTTTCCGAAGCATTTAGCTTGTAGTCACAGAGATTCGAGGTCACATACAGGGATGCTGTACTGGTTTGCTTATTAAGTTGCTATAATAAAACACTGGCCAAAAGTAACTTGTGGAGCAAAGGTTCTCTTTGGCTTACAGGTTAAAATCCATCATTGACAGAAACCAAATCAGGAACCTGCATGCAGGAACCAAAACTGGAACCATGGTGGAATTACACCTACTGGCATGCAGCTTATACTTCTTATACTGCCCAGTCTCACCTTACTAAAGATGCTACCATCCAGTGTCCTGGACCTTCCCACATTAATCAAAAATCAAGACTATGTCCCACAGCCATGCCCACAAGCCAATGTGATGGAGATAACTCCTCAATGAATGCTCCCTACCCCTAGCAAGGTCAAGCTGACAAGTAAGATTAGCCATCACAGATGGGCAATAAATGGCTATCAAAATGGTCCAAGATAATTTGGTTCTGGACTTGCAACATTCCAGCCTCTCCATCAGCAATGAAGCTCTAACCAGTAATCAGCCTTGTAGTCACAGCTTCTTTCTAGGAACTCTTCGATGTACTTTAAAAAAATCAGTTAGGATTATTATGGTCTAGCAATATCCATAAGTCTACTTATATTATGATTCTGGTCTCACAAAAACCCCAGCCAGGACCAGGAACCAGAACCCTTTGAAGTGGTTTGTCAAGGTAGTCCAAGTGATCCATAAGACAAAAATATTAAAAACAAAACAAAACAAAAACTCTATCAATTCAAATCTGGTTCTTCTGATACTTTAAGTATAATTTTTAAACTTTTCATGAATATTTTGCCAAGATTTGCACTTCAATTTAAAATGGAAACATAGGCATACATTTTAAAACCCCATACCTCTAATCTGTTTTCTTGGAATGACATCTACATTGGCCATAAAGGACTGACTTGTTCTGAGTAGCCATAGCCCTGGCCTAGCCCTTTAGTCCTCCGGTTCCCATGGTGCAGACACAGCCTGTGCTGAGTCAATGTTCCTCGCTCTAGACTTGTACGTGGAGACATTGCTATCAGCACTTTCTTCAAGGATAAGAGCCAACATTGTTTAATGAAAGCAAAGTGTGTAAAAATTTAAAGGGGTAATTTCTTATCTTCTGCTGTTTAAATGGAGCTATTGGATGTAATGGAAAGAGCTCAGGGCTGGTGATTAAAGACCTGAGTTTTTGTGTTGACGCTGGGCAGGTGGTTTCCCATCTGAATGTCAGTTTGCTTATCATGAAAACTGGAATTAATAATCATGATCTGTTGATAGCCAAAAGGAATGGAAATGTTAAAGTTATAGGAAAACAGACGCCACAGGGAAAGGAAGAGACAAAGTGAGTGTGGGGAGTCAGGTGGAAGGTGGTGCTGGGGGCCTGGACACTTGTATGAAATCCATCACTATGCACAATGAATACACATCAATATTTTTAAATAATAGCCAGAAAAAAGCTTCACTTTGAAAAGTCCATGGTTTGCCTTGCTTCCTGAAGGACTTTTCCACAGGAAGCTGCTGTACATGGGTACCAGTTGATGTGGACCTGGATCCACTGGCACACTGCCTTCACTAGCCACTAGTTCAAGACTTTGGCTGCTTAATTATCATTGCTTTCCACACAGTAGAAAGGGTACATTTACCTTAGCATTATTTCACAAACGTCGTCTGACTTTGTAGATCAGTGAAAGAGTTCCATGGAGTCCGTCTCAGAGATCACTGGCTTCAGTAACTGCCTTAAGATGGGTGAGGGATTGCCAAGCAGGTAAAAGGGGAAATCTAGAAGCCAGGAGCTTTGTAGGTTGTATTGTTAATTGTTGCATTTTGTCTTTTATATTTGTTTTAAAGAGGTCTGGATGGGCAGGCTGTGGTGGCTCATGCCTTAATCCCTGTACTCGGGAGGCAGAGACAGATGAATTTCTGTGAGTTTGAGGCTTGCCTGGTCTATAGAGTGAGTTCCAGAATAGCCAAGGCTACACAAAGAAACCCTGTCTCAAAAAAGGAAAGGAAGGAAGGAAGGAAGGAAGGAAGGAAGGAAGGAAGGAAGGAAGGAAGGAAGAAAGAAAGAAAGAAGGAAGAAAGGAAGAAGGGGGAAAAGGAAGAAAGGAAGGGAAGAGGAGGAGGAGGATGGGTTTGGACATATGACCCAGGCTAGCCTTGACCTTTCAATCCTCTTGTCTCTGCCTCCTGAGTTCTGAAATTATAGGAGTAAAATTATTACCTGGGCATTTGTTAGTCTGAGATTTGGTTTAATTGCTCCAAGAGTCATCGTCATAGAGCTAATCATGATAGCACCTGTTTTATAAACCCAGGTACTGAAGAGGCTGGTGCAGTAGGATCCTGAGTTTGAGGATATCTTAGGCAACTTTAGAAAAACTCCGTCTCAAAATGAAATTTTAAAAAGAGGGACCTGGGGATACAGTTTATTTAGTGGTAAGAGGGTTTGTCTGCCGCCAGTGAGGTCTTGGGTTTTAGGCCTAACACTGAAAAAAAATGTACTTAAAAAATGAAAAGGAGATGAAAGATGGCTAATCTTTCTGGAAGAGAACTTCTGTTGTTTTGATTAGTTATACATTCCAGCTAGAGAAATAAAGAAATAACTGTAGGTAATAATTACAGTGATAAAGGCTGGAATGAAAGTGTCTAGGGTGAACTACCTAGCCTTAATCATGTTATTATTGTCCCATTTTCCAGCAGAGAAAAGTGAAGCATATGGAACATAAAGGAACTTGGTCATGGTTATGCATTGAGTAGAGACAGACCTAAGATTCAAACCAGGGTTTCCTTAGCCCCTCGGGCAGCCTGAACTGTCATGGCATTTACAGTACATACGTGGTGATGACTTAAATTTTTATTGAAGGTATAGAGAGTGATTACTAGTAACTGAGTAAAGATTCTTAAGCTCTAGACAAATAGCAAATTCATGAAAGAGATTAGAGAGAAACATGCACAGTGCTGGACAAACACTGAAGTGCCTTATTGCAGTTTAGGTATTTTCTTTCTTGTATAACATTAAGGTTCTCAGAGCAGATGGGGAGCACTGTGCAAATATACCAGTGTTTGGACCTAAGGCCAAACCTTGAACTGAAACAGCATCAACTTAGATTCCAATTTGCTTTGAAACTCCCAGTAAAGAAATTGGTCGTAATCATGGTGTATTTGTAAAGATTTCTAATTTATCACAGTTGTGTGGCAATTGAATAACCCCTGAGTCATCAGTATTTGGACACCAGATATCAGACCACTTCAGTTTGACAAGTGAAAGACAGGGGATGTGAACTTATACTGTAGCCTATTACAGTTGCTCATATACTCAATGGGTTTCAGACTGGATAATCCTTACCAACTTTTCCTAATTTAGCACCCTTTACATTTTCAGCCTTAAAGGAGATTCTAGTTGTTAGTATAACTAATTTTGACAATTTTCCACATTATTTCCAGGTACTTTACATATCAAGTTGATTCTTGACACACCCTAGGGACTTTAAGAATATTTGTTAAATGAATAACTGAAAGTTAAAACACATTAACCATTAAACTATAGGCAATTTAGTACATGCTAAATACCACCATTTCTTTTTTAATTGAATCCTCTTACATCTCTTAAGGATGGCTGTCTTAGATAGTAGAGCTCTTTGAGATGAATCAGTGCCAACTTTAAACGGTGAAATCATGAGTCAATGTGTGTGTAGAGATAGGTGTTCAATTCTGGACAACCCCTTACTGTGTAAATCTAACTGACTGGAATACGGTGTGGATTCACTGAGCAAGAACAGCACTTTGAGAATAGAACTATCATCCATCATTAGCCTCTTCTCCTTGTGCAGCCATAGTTAAGCTTTTGGACTTAAGCCATTTTTTAAGGCTTAGGAAAAAGTTGATTTTTTGTTGAACTGATAAAGTACATGAGGAAAAGAGAAAACAAAACAAAAATAAAACAATAACAAAAACCACCATCCCAGCAAAACAAAGAAGGAGAGAGTTGACAAATGGTTGGCAATGAGGAGTGTCTGTGAGCAAAGGAAAACACAGAATGTTTAGGAACCAGAGACAAAAGACTCCTTGGGGGTTAGTTTAGATTAGATTAAGATTAAAGTAAAATGATTAAAGCAACAAGACCCAAGATCCATTCTTTTCTACCTCTAGCAGGCCATACATCTGGAAACTTGCTGCTTCCCACCCTACAAGTCTAGAGTTATTCTCTTAGAAAATTTAGTACAGTAAGTCTCTTAATTGGAACTTACTCCAGCTAGAGATGGAAAACGTGCAAATATGGTGATATCTACTGAAATGCTTATTTTGTTTAACCAATTCAATTGCCAAAGTGTGTGAAGGCTATTCTTGGTTGTCAACTTGACTATATCAGTAATTAGCTAAAACCCCCAAATGGAGGGATGTTTGCTTAATTTGAAATAGGATGACCTACTTCTAATCAGGATCTTTGAGGTAGGAAGATATACCTTTAATACAAATCTTTAGATCTGGGAAGAAACTTACCTTTAATCCGGATCTTGATGTGGGAAGACATACCTTTAATCTAGATCATTTGAGCTGGGAAAACCCACCTTTTATCTGGACATGTTGCTGGAAGCCTGTTTAAGGACAGGGAAGAAGAAAACTTTTGCTCTCTGCTTTCTCTTTCCTTGCTAGCAAGTCCATTCCTCCACTGGCCTTAGAGCCTACTGCTTTGGGATTTCAGTATGTACTGAAGACCAGTGGAGACATTCAGCTTCATGGACTGAGCAACTACTGGATTCTTGGACTTTCCATTCATAGGCAGCCATTGTTAGATTAGCTAATAAATTCTATATCTCTATAAGATCTAATCTATAAAATCATTATATAAGATCTATTACTCTAGAGAACCCTGACAAATACAGAAAATAACAGTCACTAGGTAGGATTTGGGGAGCAGCCTACTGTTAATTCAATAAAATTTATATCCAAAATGTATAGTAAAAGAAATCATGCAAATTGGAGTGAGACGAAATAAGCAAATAAGCAATTTAAGAAAATTTTAGAACCGTACATTTTTTAACTTATGTGTTTATTTGTATGAATGTGTGGGGTGGTGGTGGAGCTTGCACTAGTACATACATGTGCACCTCTGCATATGTTCAGGTGCCTATGAAGGCCAGAAAAGGACACTAAGTCCCAAGGTGCTATAGTTACAGGGAATCATGAGCCACCAAATATGAGTACTGGGATTCAGTCTCAGGTCCTCTGCAAGAGTGGCAAATCATTCTTAACTATGAGTCATCTTTCCAGCCCCAGGGCCTTATATTTTCAGATTAGAGGATACTGCTGATTATTCAGCACAAAGGATGAAAATAGACCTACATTTCAAAGAGTTATTGTGAATCTAGGAACTTTGGCAATGAGGAGAGATATTAAAGACAGCTCAGTACTCCAGGATGCTTTGCACTTCTCAATAGCTGGTATTCAAACTGATCCATGTCTTTGTACTTAGGAAGAAGAAGGAATTTTTAATATAGAATTTTATATATGAAGTACTAATTTAAGGTTGAGGAAAGTTACACAAATGAAATAGAAAATCCCATGTATGTACATTCTCACAAAACAGTAATTAGTGATATGGAGATAAGTAGGAAAATTAATAATCAGACCAATCTGAAATTATTGCTTCTGAGAAGTATGAAATGAGCAAAGGCTTGGGCACAGAATGACTATTATGTTTAATTTTATTTTAAATAATAATTCCTATGGCTATTTTCCTCTTGAAATGATATGCATATACACCATTGATAAAAATAGAAAAGCTGAAAGTACTAGAAAAAAATAAGGATTAATCCACAATAAAACTCCAGCAAATTATAATACAGTAGACTACATTTTAGAGCAGCTAACCCATTCAAGGATGGTTTCATAGGCTGTTCCCCAATTCTAGGAGTGCAGGGTAATTACTGCAAGCGTTCTCAATCCCATGAGATGCTAACCCTTAAAACTATAATAGATAGGGCAGACTTGGTCCTGCTTTATCAGGAGTGGAGTCATTCTCTACGCATCATGCCTAGCGTACTTCTGTCTGCTGTTTTTCAGTCCTTTCTCCCTTCTTCCGTCCCTCACATCTGAAGCCGGTGAAGAACATGGTCTGTGGTCATGACCTCGACTATTAACAGGAGCATAAGTAGGGGGCTCTCCCCTTGCCAAAATTTGGATTCTTTCCTGCACTCTATAGTAGAGTCATTAGCCATCTGAATCAGATGAAGTCTAAGATATTGTCAAGTTTGTGTAACATATCTGAGAAAACAGTTAGCATTCTACACTATATGTAGTGAGGAGTCTAATTCCGTGAGCATTTTAGCTAAGAGATGAGAAGGGGTATGGCCAACATTGGCCAGTTTAAGGTGATTTTGGTCATTTATTGGCTTTCTACAGAAAAAGCAAAATGTGACCTTGACCTAGCTAGATTGGGAGGTTCACTGAATGGGACAGCATGTGTTCTGTGATGTCTAAATATTTTTTCTTGAATTCTTATTGGTGAGAACCTATGTACTTAAAATGCCTCTGAGGAATTTCAGGGGTGTATGTATGGGAATAGTGGTAGTGATGTAACAGAGATTCAGAATCTAAGAAACTGAGAACTTAAATTTATTTTCAGTGAAATGTTGCAAATTATGATTCACTCAGGTTAGTCATTTCAAGCATAGTTAAGATTGTCTGATACTGAAATTTCTATGACTAAGTAGTTATTGGTTGGAGTTTGAAGGTAAGTTTGGAATAGAGCAAAGAGAGATATACTTATGTTAATTGTAATAGGCCTAACCTGTAATATTTTAAGTGTTAGTAATCCTCTTTAAACCATGAATAACTAGGTGAATGGATACTAGATCAGAAAACAGATAATATGTCTTTGAAAAAGGGCTCATTCTTTGGTGCCAGCTTCCAGTTTGGGGGCATATATGATTTCAAATAATATCTTAATGTTGGCCATTATGTTAAAACTGTGCACACAGTGGCATTGAATAGGAGTTTTTTTCCCTAGCAGCTAACCCTTCTCAGCATTTTTATTTTTCTCACATTTTGAAAGTAATACACAAACTCGCAGAGGGAATGAGCTGATGTTTTATTCATTGAAATTTGTTATTAACTTCATATTGGATGTCTTTCAATGTACATTACAGATACTTGTGATACAACTATTTTTTCTAAAATTACAGATCAAAAGTAAGTTCAATCTGCCTTTGTTCTTTTCCCACATCATGATGCTAATTCACTGAAGAGGCACGAGATGGGACAAGGAAGAAATTTTCATTGTTAGCAGCAAACGGAGTGGCTTTACTGGGGAGGGGAAAAGGAAGGGGAAATAGTTCGGGAAGTATTCTGCTAAGAAAGACTATCCACGCAGGTAGGTGGCTGTGTAGAAAGGTGCAGATTGTCTTCCAGGGAAACCCAAGTGGAGTTCTGAGAATCCTCCCAGCTTTCCCCTAGAAGTTTGACACAGGCTGTGTGAATCATATTAATCATTCCAACCATTCAGCTTCCTCGGTCCACAAGGCTAGTTTGGCCATCCGAAGCCAGAAGTATAGCAAATGGAAGGAGAAAGCAAGTGAGGACAACAGGTTAGAATTGGTAAGAATGCTATCAGAATTCGTCTATCTGAATTGGTAGGAGTTCTATTAGAATTCATCTGATTCTAAGGATTGATTCTCTGATAACAAGAAAAGCATTTGACTCTAGGCTCTCAGAGTCAGAGGGCAACATGAGCCCTTCAGTTCTTCTCTTCCTCCCTCCTTGCATCCCCTGATGCAGTCTCTTTCACATCACAGCAGACCGAGTTCACTGGGATACTTGGAAGGTCCAAGGTATTTCTAAGCATTTGCATTTGGTTCAGTATTATTCAGAATGGAACAAAAGAATATTTTAACATATTTTTTATTGATTCTTTGGGAATTTCATACCATACAACCCAGTCCCACTCATTTCCCAGTCCCTCTGTATCTGCCCTTCACCATTATAACACCCCCAAAAACAAAATTTAAAAAGAAATAAAAATAAAAAAGTAAAAATAGTAATAGTAATTAAAAACAAGCAAACACACACACACACACACACACACACACACACTCACTCACTCACACAGCAAAGCTGGAGCTTCCTCACAATTTTAACTTTAGAGAAAATAAGGGGAAAGATTAAGAAATGTGGTTAGTGCCTATGTTTGTTTTGTGTGCCTCTCACTCATTCGTGGTGGAGGATAACCTGTTCTCATTCCCACACAGAGCTATTGATCAGGAAGGTTTCCCTTACCACAGTGATAGGCATCTGACTTATGCTGGTCAGTCAGAATGTCTTATCCATGATAGGATAGAATGGTTCGAGGATGGGTACATAATCTAGAACCAGCCTGCATACTTTAAATCAGAGATTCTCAGCCTTCCTAATGCTGTGACCCTTTCATACCATTCCTCAAGTTGAGGTGACCCCAATCATAAAATTATTTTGTTGCTATTTCATAACTGTAATTTATTACTGTGACAAATCTTCTCTTTTTTTGTTTTTTTGTTTTTTTATTTTTCTATATGCATGAATGTTTTGCTTGCATGTATGTCTGTACACCATGTGTGTGCCTGATGCCCTCAGAGGTTAGAAGGTGGCTCTGATCTCCTGGAACTGTAGTTACAGATGGATGTGAGCCATCATGTGGTCATATGGATGCTGGGAATAGAACCAGGGTCCTCTGGAAGAGCAGCCAGTGCTCTTCACTGCTGAGTCATCCCTCCAGCCCCATGTGATGGATCTTAATGTAAATATCTCATATACAGGATATTTGATGTGACCCTCAAAAGGGGTTACAACCCATAGGTTAACACTGCTTTAAACAAATTGTGTCCTACCATGTGCATGCAGTGACTGAAGAGGCCTCAAGGTGTCGTACAATCCCCTAGAACTGGAGTTAAATAAGTTGTGAGCTGGCCAATGTGTGTTGTGGGAATCGAATTGGAGTCTTCTGCAAGAACAGCAAATACTTCTAGCAACTAAGCCATCCCTTCAGTACCTTGTATTTTTTTTTCCGGAGTAGATGCAAATACTGGAAACCAGTGGGGCTCTTGAGGAAGTCTACAGTAGTCAATGTACACCTTTGCTCATGGGTAGTCTGTCAGAGAAGGAAACTGATCAGAGAGAGAAAGAGCCAAGGGAAGGAAGGGAATCCCATGTGAACTGTGGGTTAGACTGTTCTTTCATTAAATATGCCAGTAAGTATAATTCTTTATGAATTCACTATAAGTTCCTTCTCTGGGGAAATGGACTGCCATGTCCAATTGCCTTATAACTCTCTGTATGAAACACCTATCTGGAAAGAATAACAAGAGCCTACAGCACTTGGAACAAATATTATGTGAAAACAGCTGGGGAGGCCTATTATACTTCTAAGTGGGGTTTCAAAGAAAACTATCAGACAGACTAATTCTTACAACTCTTCAAAACTGGACCAGACAGATCACTAAAAAGAAAAGCTACAGGGAACCCTCACCAGCAGGGGGGTCATGGGGTTTAGTGAACCAATCTTTTCAATCTCTGCTTCTGATAATTCCATAATAATTGTCTGAAGCTGTTGGTAATTAGACTCAATTATGGGATTAGTTTGAGTCATATTATGAAGCATTGATTTACAGAACATAACTACTAAAGGTCAAGGTGCTGAACACTGTAAATGGACCACAATCCCGAGTAACAAAATTGCAGTAAGAAACAGAATGGGAAATATTGATCTATTTATAACGAATTTATGTCCAAACTACTTCTTATTCCCAGTTAATAAATGCAATGCAGGTTAGAGCAGAATGCACTGGGAAGTGCTGATCCATTTGTCAAGGAGGGCGCAAGACATGATTGTTTCTTTGACTTCAAGGAGCGATCAGTTTCAGATTTCTAAAAAGGCAGACAGACTAAAGTGGGAATGGCTAGAGAAGATGTAATGCTTTCCATTTCCTCCACTAAGTTGGTATAAAAAGTCCCTATAATCCTGCTTTGAGGAGCTTCTCAAATTGACATACATGATGATGTGCCAGGAGGCATAATAAATTCAGCATAATTAGGAAGGCTAATCAGATTCATTCCAAAGCCATGGTTAGTTCCCAGGGTGTGTCTGTAATAGTCCACATTTGAAGAGCTGAGGGACATTGCTTGCACTTTACCCTTAACCAGGAAGAGATGATGGTTATGTGGTTACTGTGTGCTCAAAA
Source organism: Onychomys torridus (assembly GCF_903995425.1). Lineage (NCBI taxonomy): Eukaryota > Metazoa > Chordata > Mammalia > Rodentia > Cricetidae > Onychomys > Onychomys torridus. Next base: position 46,065,753 of record NC_050449.1, read on the forward strand.
ATATGATTATTAACCAACCACATTTTGTAGATGTGAAGACTGACAAAATAAATGTGGCCCATCTGGGCCTTCCATTTGTACTTATTTCATTATAAAGGAAAATGTTCATTAATTTGTCTGCCATTTAAAACAGTTTTACATTTGTGGAGAATTGCATTAAAAGTTCTAATTCCTTATCATTTTTTACAGCTCTCTTTGGCAGTAACTTTGCAATTAGCCTCACTATAAATGTACAGTCCATGCCCTTGCCCTTGACTCTGCATTTGACCATGTGGCTTACTGTAGGCAATGAAGTGTTAGTAGACACAATATGACAAGGCTTGAGAACTAGTCCCATGCCGGCTCCCTGTCTTCCATCCCAGTTGCTGATGCACCTCCTCAATTGTGTCTAGGAGAAGGACAAGAGTCGTATTGACCCCAGCTGAGTCCTTTTGGGAAAAACCAGGTCATATTAGGCAACCTCTATCTACTCTGGGTGTGAGGGAACCCTGCTACATCATCAGAGCCTCCCGCTTGATCCCACTTGATAACAGATAGATGAGTGAATTTATTTATTTATTTTGCAGCATAAAGCAGATTTTTGTGTTGTATGTACAGCACTAGCCGAATAAAGCAGTATTTGTGTGTGCTCTTATGTGCATATATTGTGCGTGCATATAGACCCACCTTTTCTGAAACACTATCTTTCATTGGCCTGGAGCTTAGTAATCAGGGTAGGTCAACTAGCTAACAATCCTTAAACAGCCTTCTGGTCCTACCTCTCCAGTGCTGGAATCATATAACCAGCTTTTTAAAAATAAAAAAGTGGGTTCAAGCTCAAACTCGGGTTATTCCTGTACTGACTAATCTATCATCTCACACCCTAAATGAAGTAATACTTAAACAGAAACTTTGTTTGAATTAAATGCAAGTTATGCTTAACCTTCACTATCAAGTCATTGGAAGTAAAGAGATTTTCTGTTTTGGGTGCGTGATTGCCACCACATGGGAAGATGTATGTCTTCCCAGACCATTTAGGGTTGTTTGGTAGAAAAAATAAGAGGAAGATTAAAGAAAGATTTGAGTGAAGGAAGAAATAATGAATAATTCTAAGGTTTCTGAGTAGTGAAATTGCAGGAAGAAACAAAAGTGGAATATTGATCTATTGACAAAAGAGTTTCAATAGAAATAAAGAATATATAAGATAACTGAGTTTAATGGCGCACGCCTTTAATCCCAGCACATGGGAGGTTGGGACTGGCAAAATTCTGTGATTTCAAGACCAACTTGGTCTAAATAGCAAGTTTTAGGCCAGCCAGGGGTACATAATAAGACCCTGTAGACCCTGTAACAGCAACAACATCAATACACACACAAAAGAATATATAAGACATTAATGGAATATGTCTATTAAATTCCTAAGTGAGGTACCTGGATATATATTATTATTTATTTGTTCTTTTCTCATTTGAGACTGTATCCCATGCTATCCTGGTGCTCCCATTGTAACCTAGGCTGTCTTTGAACTTGCACTGTAATCCTCCCGAACATTAGGGATCAGAGGTGTGAGGCTAGCCAAATATATTTCAAATATAAATTATAATGCTATTAAAAATGATAATGAAATGAAGTACTATACACAGAAACAGTCAGAAATGTAAACCAGAATGTCATAGTAATGTCTGATATAGATGCATTCTATAATTAAAACCTATAAATTATGGGTATGATCCAAAACATAACAAGACACAGAAAGTCCCTCCATAATCTGCCTGCTGCCAACTCCCATGGCCTCATCTCTGCTCTTCTTTTAAATAGACTGTAGTAAGCACAAACACAGTGGTGAGTTTTCCCAAAACTCCAGCTGTCTCTCATTCTCTGAAATACCTTCTCACCCTTTTACCAATTCTCTTACTTGCTGTCTCCCCTGTTCCTCCAAGACTGAGATCAATGGCCATTTCCTCTAGTTCCCTGTTATGAATTATTCCTGCTTTTCCAGACTGACTTAAAGGTCCTCCTGGGTGCGTCTTCTCACATCTCCATCAATGGATTTTCTCTTTTTCATAAATTTTGTCCTAAAACCATGTCTTCTTTATCTGGTCCCAAATTTCTTGAGGGCACAGAATGAAACATGATGTCTTGTGTATGTTTGATTGCTCAGCATTTTTATTTTTGAGTAAATAAATAGTGAATAGAAGGCAGTCATCACAGTGTTGTAGGATTCAAAGTCAGGTACACACTGCACTGTAACTGAAGCTGTTTGTAATACCTAAGGATGCAGCAGATGGTGTGTGTTCAAATACATATGAAAACAACACTTAAAGGAAGAATGGAAGAGGAGGAGCAACAGGGAACACTGAGCAGGGAAGGAGACTATGGATAAAGAGAAGAGGGTTCTGAGGGAGCAGGAGAGAGAGGCAGGGGTTGGGAAACAGTCAAGATGAAAGGCTCCGCCTGGACTAGACAAGGAAGTGGTCAAAGCCACTCCAGAGAGCAGTTTCAGGGGTTTGATAGAGCTTAAAAGTGAAAGTTAGGTGGACTAGGGGAAAAAAACTCAGACATATTCGGTGGGAAATCGGGACACAATAACGAGTAAAATTAGGCCAGACTGAAGATCAGATCTGAAGGAGCAGCTGACACAATGGAAATAGTGGGTTTGTAGAGTGGCGTGTTCTGCCATAGAAGTGGAGGGTGCTGGAAAAGAACAGAATGGAACCGAGGGTTCCTATTGGCCAGTTCATGGGTGTCTCGAGGGTTCTTTATTATTATTATTAATTTTTATTCCAGAGTAAGGAAAAGAGACACAGGGAAACACCATGATGTGAAAGTGAGACCGTTACCTGCGGCAGTGGGTGTTTGGTGACAAAGGCTGAGCTTGGAGACGGCATTTCAACCACAGAGCAAGATGAAGAACAGGTTCAAGTACAAAGCTTGATGTCAGGTATGTGTGAATTCAACTCTTGGCTCCAGGACTTTCTGCATGTCCAACAGTTTAACGAGTGCAGAAGTCAATAGCCATGTGAACCCTCCATCGACTGTTCACGCCTGCTCTTCTGTTTAGCTCACATCCTAAGCTAAACATGATGATGGATTTCCTAGAATGTATGCTCAAACACAATCCACTCCTATGCTTTTTTTCTCCCAAGCTTAGTATATGTTGGTCACTACATGGTCATTCTTTATAACTGTATCCACAGAGAGGGAGAAATTAGAAGAACACTAGCCAGGGGTATTATTTTTCTAGCAAGGAAGCCAGAAGGGAGCAATTGCCTCTGACTTTTGAAACCTGTGTCTCCATTAAACGCTTCCTTTGAATGATAAACTAAACCAGTTAGTCTTACACACACACACACACACACACACACACACACACACACACACACACACACCTGTTGAATATAAAGAAACATGGTTTCTTCCTAAAACTTGCCTCAGCAGCAAAGACACAGAGACATTATTAAAGTCACAAGAAAGCAAATCTTGGGAGGGAACGCTTTCCCTCGGAAGAATAATCATTTTGAAACCAGAAAATATTCTCTAGCTGGAAACAAGAACCACTGGTCCAAGGTTCATCTTCCACATATGGAGAAGCTGGGTCAACACAAGTACCACCAATAACAACTGTTAATTACTGGAAGAGAAATCGGAGATTTGAATGACTGTAGGACAGCCACTGTTCCCAAAATCATGTTTGTACAGGGCAAATACTGATTTGCAGCAACAAGCTGTATTTGCATAATTCAACAGAAACAAGTTATTCTTGACAAGGAAAAGGAACAGATCTCAGACAGTGAGCACCGGTGGCATGTTACAACTTTTCTCTCTTTTGCTCATTTGTAAGCTGCCACTCTTTATAACAATTTACCAAACAGTGCAGGCATTTCGCTTTCTGGAAAGTTGGGTGTCATATGTCATGACTAACATCCATCAAAGATGGATTAAATTGGGAGGTTGGGCTGGTGGAGGCAAGTCTGTTCTCAGCCTAATGATTTGTTTATTTTACTGTTCTTGTTAGAGACAGCCCATCATAAAGGAGATGTTGGTTTTAAAAAATTGATCTTGAGAAGAAAAGAGTAAATACAAAAACAGTTTCTCAGTCATCTCAATTCAGCTCTCCATCAACACTATGTTGTAATACTAACCATAATGAAGACAACAGTCCCTAATTAAATCAACAGGATGCACACTCAGAAAAAGATGAGCTTAATAGACTCAATCTATTAATTTTCTGACTGTTAGATTTAGGAGGACAGCAATAAAATCAGCCTTCTTGTCTTCCATTAGACATCTTTCCATTACACAGGGCTAGACTTAGGAAGTAGCCAGGCAAGTGGTCAATACTTGATATTTATACTTCCTGAATATCAGCTATCTTGAAAACATATCAAGAAACCCCAAATATATTCATAGAATGATTAGCTGCTAATCTTTATAAGATCTTTAGAAGTAAGGGAGCATCCAGGAATTAATATTCCTTTTTGGTTTTCTGTAACACCTTGTTTAAAATGGTCTTACCCAGCGAGGATCAGCTTCTTGGCCCATCCATATTTAAAGGCTCCTGGCCCTAGCCTCACATTCTTCCATTTGGCCATGCACAAGCCATGCAGGCTCACTTTCATCTGTGTCCTAACTCGGTGTCTGTGCTTGGGTTAGGGTGTATCCTGACCCTTTCCACATCAGCTGGTCCCTCAGTTAGAAGACTGCAGAAGAATGAGTGTAAGTAGTCATGGCCTTTTTACAGACACAAGCCACAGTAGATGTTCCAATGATCATGGAGAATTCCATTCCCACAGGTCTGTTAGGCATCAGAGCTTTGATTTTCAAAATGATTGAGGTTAAAAATGGTGAGATAACTTGCGTCAATCTTAATGGGAAAATTGGTAGGGCTAAGAATAGTATCAAAGGCTTTTTCAAAAAGATTTAAGATTTATATTTTTAATTATGTGTATGTGTATATATCTCAGTGTACAATTATGTACCCGAATGAAGATGCCCCTGGAGGTCAGAGATGTGAGGTCTCTTTGGAACTGGAGTTACAGGGTGTTGGGAGTTGCTTGAATGGGTCATGAGAACCAAACTTGGGTTCTCAGAAAGAGCAGTGTGCACTCTTTTCTGCCGAGCTCTCTCTGAAGCCCTGGGAAACAAACTGTTTATATTGTGAAAGCTTAACTTCGTTTCGTTAAAGCCTCTTCAGAGTCTTAAGCCATTTTCAACTCACCATGTGCTTAAGAAATGTATTATTATCTTTGTTGGTTGATTTAAAAGAATATTGAGAGGAAATTATAAAGATTATTTAATTGTTGCAGAAATTAAGATATCAAGATTACACAGCTCCCTTGATAATTTAGCTCTGAGACCCATATGTTGCTATCTCTTCCATGGTACTTCTCTACAGCGTAGAATTACAAACAAATACTAAACAAATATTCCCTTTAAAAAGACTGAGAAGGCAAGTTTGTTTTCTCTCTAAGGTCTGTGTGTGTCATATTAGATTAATATAGTTTCTACTCACAGTGTACCAGACTTTAATTGGTTTACCCTTATTCCATGGGCCACTCAGCCTTGTTCCTGTCATGCTATTTGTTCACGACTATCCAACCCATGAGCTGGTTTCTCAACATCTCACGGGTGCTCCATCAGAACTACGAGGTGTCCGTAGAAATACAGAAATTCATGTTGGTTTTGTGACTATCTGTATGACTGTAACCACTGGCAGCTCATCAGCTTTTGTTTGTACAGCACCTCCTCCTTGCATGGAGGAGCTGGCAATTTTCCTTCTTTTTCTTTTTAATTTATGCTGATAAGGTCTGTGAAATTTAACATTGGGGCAATAAAAGTAACAATTACAATACCTGCCAGCCTCATTAAAAAATGAAAGAAGTAGTTGAGATGGGAGCGTGCCTCTCTCCCCTCATCACAGAGGCTTCTTCTCTTTGCAGCAGTTGGTGACATATATCTACAATGGATCAAGAATAGCTGACCCTTAGGTCCCCAAACCCAACGGATACAACTACAGTGTAACCCCTACACCTAAGGCTCAGGTAAAGTCACATAAGAGCTGGTGGAAAGATTTGAAGAGTCAGTGGACTAGGACACCTACTGAAGGACAGTGTCTTCTAGACACGATAAGGAATCTACACCCATGAAATCTCAACAAGACCTGCTGAATAACAACACCAGTTACATGCCCATGTGGGTAGGTGAAATTTCACAAGATTTTACCCCTAGATGAAGATATTACAATTACATGTAATTGACAGCTACTCAAGAAGGGAGAATCCATTTCTCCAGGGACAAGCCTTCTGGTAGGCCAATCAGTTCCAGTGGTCAGCCATAAATACATGTATATCCACACAATATTAAACTGACTCAAAAAGTTGTATGTGTGTATTTATATAATAGTAATAATTAAAGAAAGTCATGAAGTTGGGAAGGGAAAAATTGGAGGAGTTCAAGGTGGAGATAGAGGGGTGAAAATGGTATAAATACAATACTCATGTATGAAATTCTCAAAAAACAAAACTTTACAAGAAAAATAACTTCAAAGGACATTTACAAATTGAAGTGGACTTTACAAAATCTCTTATTTTGAACCATGGTGGAATGCCTCCCTGGGTTAATTGTAAGACAGAACTGGGCTGTGAGAACCATTCTCTTCACCTACTGCCTCAAGAAGAATACAGCAAAAGAAGCTATAAAGCCATCTTTCTTCTTCCTTCTCCCTCTCACATTTCAACAGCATTGTTAATATGTATGGAGAGAGCTGTCCAAAGAAGTTACTTCAGGAAGGCAGAGAGAGACACAAAAAGCCAGTGCGATCCGCATGGTGACTCATTGTCACTCAAAGAATCAGCTGTTCAATTATAGGAAATGGCAAATTGAGATAAACATGTAGTCACGAAATTTTCCCCAGAAGATATCTATCTGACAGTGTCTCAGAAATCTGTGTCGGTTCCAAAGGCTGTCAATTCTTAGCGTGGGGGAAAATGGAGGATGGAAATCAACATCTGAATCTCCTGGAGAGTCACTGAAATCAAACCCAGTGGGCAAGAAACTGCTTGCATCTGAATCATAACACCAGCCTTTGGAAGGGGGTGTCCTCATTACAGCCAGAGCCCTATGTTTCAGGGTGGCTTATTTATTTATTTTTTGCTAATACATGGCCATATATGGAGTAAATCCCCTCAACATTACTGCTAATGCATTCTCTTTCTTCCCCTGTGTTCAGAAACTATCTGAAGAAAGCCTTCATGTCCCTCAGAGGCACAAAAGGCCCTGGGTGTAGTGATACATAATGCACAGACAGAGAGCTTTGGAGTTGGGGGAAGTAGAAAGATCCCAAATTAGCTGGGCAATGGTGGCACATGCCTTTAATCCCAGCACACGGGAGGCAGAGCCAGGAGGATCTTTGTGAGTTCGAGGCCAGCCTGGGCTACCAAGCAAGATCCAGGAAAGGCGCAAAGCTACACGGAGAAACCCTGTCTCGAAAAAAAAAAAAATTAACTGAATTTATTTGTCCTAGACAATTATTCTCTGTAAGAATGGCCAGGCCTTTTATGGAGCCGAGGACAAAGCATCAATCTAGCCACTGAAAACTCCAATATCCAGTGAGTAGAAAGTTCTGAGGTAGAAGGTCAACTTGCTTTACATAATTTAGCGGTGACTAACCAGGAGGCTTGAAATATTGATTTCTGGGGAGTTTTTTTTTTTTTTTTATAGCATGTATAATAAAGTTCTGTTACAGCCCAGTTATATTTGTTTATTTGCACGTATGTATGTATGTATGCAGGTGCTATTTAGGTAAGAGATTTATTAAAAGTATTATTAACACTACAGATGGGACAGACATCTAGTAGCATGGTGGGGACTTTGAGGAAGGATCAGGCCCATGTGACTGAGTGAGGGTCCCTTCTTAGACATTTTAGAGGAAGGGGTTTCTCTATCAAGTGGTTGATGGGCAGTACATGCTTGTAGTTGGCTATCTGTGATTCCTGGCTGGCAGAGGGGAGGGACAGAGTCTGATAGTCTGGGACCTTAAAGATAGGCAGGGCAAGAATCCAGAATGAGAAGTTCATGGAAGAGATTTGCAAAATGGTGTCATCCTGGCTAACATTATCGACTTTGTTTCTATTTCTTCTTTGTTTGATTGAGACAGGGTGTCACTATGTAGCTCTGGTTATCCTGAAACTCACTATGTAGATCAAGCTAGCTTTGAACTCACAGTGTCTAACTGCCTCTGCCTCCCAAGTGCTGGGATTAAAGGCATGTGCTGGTCATGCCTGGTGACTTTGTTTCTATAAAATAGGTGAAAGGGGCTGTGTGTTGTCATCCTAGGAACTCTTCTGTGGGATATGTGGCTTTTTCATCCATGGGGTTTTGATATCTCTGGCATCAGAAATTTTGAGAAGGAGGACACTGTTATGGAGGGTTCCTTCCTCAGTGGCCTCTAAGCCTGCTAACATCTAACTACCTAATATTCTCTTCTCAAGTTATGTTAATATGGAAATCAATAAGCTTCAGACTAACAGCCTCTGATTTGAGATATAACAAATCTAGTGGCTGGGGTATTGTAATGGATTTATCAGCAACCATACTCATTGTTTGTTTTCTTTGTTAAAGGCATTAGCCTAAAGAGCCTTGACTCCAAGGGGTACAGAATGGATCCCTTTAAAAATTGACATGCTACTCCAGGCAATTGGGATGTGGGTACAAATACTTTGCCACAAGGGGGAAAATGATACCTTCTCTATCAGCTCAGAAGAGCAAGAAATCCTTTCTAGTTACAAGAATGAGGGTGAATTCCACCTCAAAGATAGAATCATCATCCCAGAGGGGAAATGTCACGTGCACTGGAGTCTGTGTGGATTGCATGGCTGTGAATCCTCTCCTTGGAAGACTGCTTCTGATCCAAATAGGGAAGAGATCAGGCAGAATGAAGACCCTGAGCCTTCTGACAAATCTAGATTTTCTGATTTCATGTTCACACCGCTGTCACCTTGTGCTGTCCTGATTTAAAAAAAAAAAAGTGCAATCATACCTTCAAATATTATTAGAAATAAGGTACTACCCAACACTGACAAAGGCTTTTAATCTTTGATCATAAATCTTCACCTCTTAAAACAGAGTATGAATTTAAGAATCCATCATACTATGGCACATTAGATATCAGATATACTAGTTCACCTCTGGTGCCCACAGTCTAACACTGTGGTTTGAAAGTCTGACATTTCTAAATGTGGCTAATATTTTCCACACATGCTCCTTAAAAAATTAAATAGTACTACCATTTTTGTGCATTTAAATGCATTTGCATTTCATTCAAGAGAAACGAGGTTTCTGTTTTAATTTCATCTCAGTCCCGTTTAATTAAAGTCTAGCTCATTTGTCTTTGAACACTTGAAGTGCTAGAGTTTGGCTAAATCACTCAAAATGAGTTTGAAATTTGGACAAGAATTTTTAAGCTATGAATAAATTTACATCTGATGATTCCTAAATTCCTGTATTCCCTCCTCCACCCTCCAGTTAATAGAATGCTTTGTGCTTCTGAAGTGTTCTTTCATACATTATTTCACAAGCTTTTTGGAACAGTCCCAACAGAAGGATAAATCAAGTCCCATTATCTTCATTTTACAAACAGAAACCTGAGTTTCAGAGTGATAGAATGACTTAGCCAAGGTCACACAAGCCCTGAGTCACTGCATTAGAATTAGAACTAGATGCCCTAACTCAAGGAATTGTCAATGCATTGACATGCTTTCTAAGCATGCTTTCTTCACATCCATTTTCTCCCAAGGGAAACTTAATTCTTTTCAAGTCTTCCTAAAGAGAGAGAGAGAGAGAGAGAGAGAGAGAGAGAGAGAGAGAAAGAGAGTAAATTAATGCTGAGTTCTGAAGGTGTGTGTTTCTTGTGGCATAGGCTCTAGGGAATATGTTTACCAACTGCCTCTTTTTGTAGTGCTGAGGCTTGAACCCAGGATCTCTTGCATGCTAAGCGAGTACTCTAACACTGAGCCATACTCCAATCATGCCTACATTATGTTTGATCTTCACAACAACACTTGATGCTTTATGGAAGAGAAGATGAGGCTAACCTGAGGTGAAAAAACTTGCTGAAGTCACGTGTGTTTGAGTTTCTGCTCTCCTCGGCTCTCCCTCAGGCTATATCTGCACTGCTGAGCCCATGTTAATCTAGAATCCACTGAAATACATAGACAAGTCCTATCTTTTTGATATGGGCTCCAAGAACACTGCCATTGCCGTTACTCTCAAGATAATTATGTAATATTTATATGCACATACAACAAGGCTAAAAAGCAAACAAACAAAAAAACCAACCAACCAAATGGAAAAACCCCACGTGTTTTGAGTGCAATGTTTGCCCATCAGAGGTTTACCTCTCTAACGGGATATGCTGGTACATAACAGCACAGAAGTCAAGTAGAAAAACAACAGAAGGTTGCTCTCCCCAGGCACGAAATGGATGCTTCAGATTTTATCCTGTAAATACCACCAGATTCCAAGCAACAGGGAACGCAATGCTCACTAAGAGAATAGACTCTCTCAGAAAGGAGCTAGTGCATAGAATTCATGTAAGTGGAGACAAATGAGAGAAGATTCTGGATTGAAGCAATTCTAACAAGAGCTGCCAGAGGCCATCCTGTCTTCTTATTTCTGATGACTTGTTATGAAACTTGAAATATCCTATGCTCGCTGGATCCCAAGATCAGTCATTCATTTGATTCATGAGCTAAAATTTAACTGCAGGTACTAGAAGTTGAAATTTATAGTGACTCAAGCAAAGGTTTGCTTTTCTTACATACACTGTCCCCAACTTATAGTGGTTGACATAAACAATTTTCTAGTTTTGATGATGGGAAAGTACTGTGCATTCAGTAGAAAATGTACTTTAAATGATCAATTTTAATCTTTTCCTAGGCAGCAATATGCAATATGGTATTTTCTCCCAGTACTGAGCCATGGAATAGTGCTTCTTCCCAAAGCCAGACATATAACTGGCTACAAAGAGTAGGGATCCCACTGTTCTCTGTTGCCGGGTAGTCAATAGCCACATGAACTGTTTAGCAGTTCATTATATAAACAGGCTTTGTGTCAGATAATTTAACCCAACCACAAGATAACACATGTGACATGTTTAATGTAGGCTGGGTTCAACCATAGCATTCCATGAGTCTTAGATACATTAAACACACACTCAGTTTATGATAGTTTTGACCTATTATGTGTATTCATTGGAATATAATCCTGTCTTAATTGAGAAGCAGCTGTATAACAATGCATAAAACCATTATAAAGTGAATGCTGGTGCCGTTTCAGCTGCCTAATGATCCCATGAAGCAGTAAGGCAGCTATTATTTTGGATTTGTTTCATCGTGTTTGCATGATGGCAACTACCATTCATATCAGCTTTTATCTGTGGAAAGAGAATTCTCATTGATAGCAGATCTCTATTTTTTCTCTGTGAAAAGCAAATCTTTCCAAGGAACTATGCCCAGAAAAGCTCCAATGTAGGTCTCATTGTTGAGAATCAGGTCATTCTGCACTCTAGTTCTAAGACAGGCTGTGAAAATGAAAGCAGGTTGCTGCCCTTGGTTCAGAACATAGAGTTATAATACAGCTCCCATAAAACCGGAGTTTTATAGAAAATAAACGGGGAAATGCTGAGGAGGTAAATAGTGGTGGTAGCCCTCCAAGTCTCCTCTGCTGCAGCAATAGGGGTGCTTGTTAGTTGCCTTGGTGCCGGGGTTTATTGCACTAAATGGTGGAGAAGCAGGAAACTTGAGTAGTGCTTTCAACAGTACCTCAACTGATTTCCTAAAGGAGTCCAGCTGAAGAGAGGGAGGAGGGATTATGTGAGCAAAGGGGTCAAGATCATGATGGGGAAACCCACAGAGACAGCTTGACCCAAACTAGTTGGAGCTCACTGACTCTGGACTGACAGCTGGGGAACCTGCATGGCACCAAACTAGACTCTCTGAATGTGGGTGACTGTTGTGGCTTGAGAAGCTTGTAGGGCCACTGGTGGTGGGACCAGGATTTATCCCTAGTGCATGAGCTGGTTTTTTGAAGCCCATTCCTTATGAAGGGATAGCTTGCTCAGCCTAGATACAGCAGGGAGGGGCTTGTCCTGCCTCACCTTGATCTGCCAGACTTCATTGACTCCCCATGGGAGGCCTTACCTTCTCTGAGGAGTGGATGAGGGATGGGGTAGGGAGAAGGTGAGGGGTAAGTGGGATGAGGGGAGGGCGGGGAAACTGTGGTTGATATGTAAAATGGAAAACAAAAACCTTTTAAATTAAAAAAAAAAAAAAAAAAGGAACCAGGATGCTGGGGCTGGAAGGTGGCTCAGTGGTTAAGAGACTTTGTTGCTCTTGTGAGGACCTGGATGATTCCCAGCCCCCACATGGGGCAGTTCACAGCTCCTTTAAACCTCCCTCCAGGATATCCAACTCTCTTTTCTGTGTGGGCACCTGCACTCACATGCACACCCCTTACACACAGAGAGACACAGGCATGCATGCATTTTTAAAGAACTGTGATGCTATTATGGATGCTGTAACATCCTGTAGGCATAGCATTGGCTCTAATGTTTGGGCTGTGTTTATTCTTCTCTAGAAATGGTAGAACATTGTTTCCTATTCTTGAGCTACTTTCTCTTTACCTCTGTGTATCTTTGATTACTTATTTTTCCCTCTTTCTTGCCATATTTTTTATTGAGCTCTGATGTGAATGCAGTCACACACACATACACACACACACACACACACACACACACACACACACACAAAAAAAAAAAAAAAACAGTTGCCCTAGCTAAATTTGAATTTCAGATAAATTGAAAACACATTTTGTATTTTAATGATCCATGTGATATTTGTAAGATACCTATGCTAGAGGATGATTTGTTATTTATGTGAAATTCAAATTCAACTAAGGATGTCTATAGTTTTGTGAAAACTGACAGTCCTAAAAGCCTAAAGTCAGGCTAATCATGAGTAAAGAATCTCGGCTTATAGATACCTTTCTACCTAGTAGACCACTGGCCCACCTGTAGATTGCATCCTTTGACCTAGAAACCTGCCATTCACCCAGAGAGCTGAGATTCCATGTAGTGAGTCACATAGGTCAAATGTAGAAATATATGCTCAAGGAACTAACTGTTGGTACCCTGGCTCATCCTGTGGGGTTTTGAAGAAAGACATTTGCAGAATACTTGGATAGATTCAACATAAAATATTGCCATTCTGTGCCTTTCTTGGTAGAGAGCACACTCAGATTAACTTCTACCTTTTTATCATGTCTGTCTCCCCACCAGTGATTCCATAGCATCTTATTTAGACACAAAATCCACAGACTTGTGGTGGTTGTTGTTTTCAAGACAGGGCCTTTCTGTGTTACCCTGACTAGCCTCATGGCAGCACAGGCTTGCTTTAGATTTACAGTGATGCTCCTGCTTCAACCTCCCAAATGCTGAAGGTAGAGGCAAGTGCCACCAAGCCTAGCTCCACAGGTGTTTTGACTTTCACATGGGTAGCGGGTATGTGCACAGAATAAAAGGTACTATTTTCTAGAATGTGGCCAATTCCTTCTCAGTTTTTCCCCACTTATCATAATCCTGTCCTTTGTGGAAGTTTTGACTCCTTTTGAGAGAGACAACAAATACGTACTATTTTCCACACATAGAGAAGAGCTGGCAGGTGCTATAGGCACAAAGCTAAATAGATCCTAGAATCCTCTGTGCTTCCTGACTTGTCGTCCTATAGCCTTGCCTACTGTCTGTCACCCCTTCTGATTCATTTCTCTTGTCTTTGACCCAAGAACAACGAAATAACACCAATATACTCACTACCTGTAGCTCAGGTAGAGATGTGTAATCAGAGAGTAATGACGAGGTGAATAGGTGTTACTTCATCTAATCCTTTACCCAGTACAGAAGTTCTCTGTCTAGTCTCTCAGAGGATCAGTACATCTCTTCGTCAATACCATAGGATACAGAATACCCTACATTAGAAATATAATATAATACAAGAAACCGTTTCCATCAGTGGCCTAACATTTGTCTCAGCGGTGAGAGTATAGAACACAGGCAATGCTCCTTCCTTATGTCACTTATTACACAGATGCTCCTCACATGCCCCAGTACAACCTCCTCCCCTTTGCTTCCCCATACGTTATAGTGTTCTGATTCTGCCTGCTCCTGGCTACCCTATTTCATAGTGGCAACCTATCCATCCCCTCCTAGCATGGGAGGCTTCAAATACTCCTCTATAGGAATGTCGCCGACCATCTCTTATGGTTCTTATAATGAGGAAGTAAATGAGTTGTTTGTTTTCCCTAACAGAGAACATAAGAGGAAGAAAGAGGTTCTGGGACTAGTTGAATTTGGACTTGTGTACAGATCCTTCTATTGTCCTTTTTATAGATGTCAATACAAGATCTTGTGTAGCTCAGGCTAGCTACAAACTTGTTATATAGCTAGGATGATCCTGGACTCTGTTGCCCCTGCCTCTCAGACATTAGGAATTCAGGTGTGGGCCATCTGACCCAGCTTCTGCTTCTTCTCTTGAATTGATTCCATGCACAAGTGTCCTCATCACTCAGGAGTTCACCTTTTCTTCCTCTGTCAAATGTAAATTACACTCCATGGCTGAGGGAAACGAAGAAGGGTGTGTAAAATGTTTCAAAACCCAAAACGGGTTACTCTGGTATGCATAATTCTTTTCTCTCATTTTCCATCAGTTAGAGAACATGGAATAAAATGAAACATTCACATTTCAAGAGAAAAAACTTTGACCTTTCCTGATCTACATGGAAAAACTGATACCTAATGCTGTTTCCTGCATCCAGCTGATCTTCAGAGCCTTCTGTGGCAAGTATACACATCTAACTAATCTGTTACCCCATGTTCTACTTTGGGGTCAAGAATGCCAAGTGTTCTATTTGATTTCATGTGCAGATGCCCTCCAGAGAGGAGGAATTTCTATTCTATGGCTCAGGGCTCAACCTTTACCAGAGAAGGATTAGTCTCAATAGGAATCAGATACAAGGACAAAAGATGCTTGTCACTTCTCCTGTCACTCAAATAAACAATGTAGAATACTGCTTGAGAAGTGATCATTACAGGTAACAGCACACCAGTAACTAATGATGGGAAGAGCTTCCTGGCTTCGTCAACGATGGTAGGCGCTCATCCACATTACTTTCTTAAAGATGACAGGCTGTAAATATTGCAGGCTTTCCATGCCTATGCTGAACCCAATCTGGTGTAACACTCAGTCCATTTCCTGTTACATTTTTAATGGCTCAAACTCTCATTTTTCCAAGAAATAACATAGCTTTAACAAGTGTGCATTATGCAAAAGCAAACGCTATTCTGTGTATGTCCTACTCATTATGGAGCATGGAAAAAATAACCTCTGAAACTGTGTAAAATAAGCAATATCAAAAATGTTCCCCAAGTCCCCAGTGAGGAAATTTGCAAGCTGAATTTTGATATTAGTGAGATGTATTCACTTGCACTCTGCCACCACATCCTCTAGGGTACAGAACAGAATCTGCCTTCACTGTGCCAGAAAGGAAAGAATGTAGGGCCGTGGTAGCCACATGGTCACTCCAAGGTTTGTGCCAAGGCCTTACCTGGCATTGGGGTTGTGGCAGAACTTTGTCCACTTGGGATTCAGGAAAGAAGAGCGTGGGGATTCATTGACCTTCAGGCTGCCTGTGAGTGACATCAGAACAGTCGGCCAGTCAACCCACCCTACTGCTTGTTTGGCAACAGGTCATTCAAAGTCTGTCATACTGGAACCAAGCTGGGAAGACACTCAAAACCTGCATATGAAGTACTAGACACAGGAGGCAATTTCCTGGCTGAATACACTGAGCAGCAAGAGTGCCACCATTTTGATCAATTTCAATTTATTAAGCACTGCATGTTTATTTCCTCTTGGTCATGGCTTCCTCTGGTCACTAGGCAGCATGAGTTACTGAGAGATTTTTTTTCTTCTGAATCCAAACTCTAATTTGTTATTCACTAGTTAAGAAAGTGTATGCAATGTCTTTAATCTGCCGTAGCATCGTTTCTAATCTGTAACACAGACATATTGATACTCTACTGTAGGTTTGGATGTGTATAGGTTTCCCATGGATATTCATAAATGAACCTATGAGATAATTTTAGTGAGCTCATGGCAGATATGCAGTTGATTTGAGCAAAGTGAGCCATACTGGACATTTGTTTTGTTTTGTTTTGTTTTTGGAGTTTGTTTTGTTTTACCATCTTGATACAAACCAGAATTATCTGGGAAGCAGGATCTCAGGTAGAAAATGCCTCCATCAGATTGCCTGTGGCCAAGTTTGTGGGGTGTTTTCTTGATTAATGACTGACGTAGGAGGGCTCCCACCACTAAGGGTTGTGTTTGTTTTGTTATTATTTAGAGAGAAATAAACAAAAGGAGATGTGCATTTATCTAAGTTGTTATTAAAGTGGCCTTCATTTCTATACATTTATATTTCAGGGTGACATTCCCTCCCTCCCACCCATGGGACTTCACTATTCATTTCTTGTGGCTCATGTCTGTCAGCAATGAGTTATTTCTACTTTTTAAAATCTGAATAGAGCCTCATCTTGCAAGAAGTATTTTATTGGTTACAGAGTTTTTTGCAGCTTCTCATACTGTGCAGGGCTGGCACACGCCTTTGATCCCAGCACTCGGGAGGCAGAGGCAGGAGGATCTCTAGGAGTTCCAGGCCAGCCGGGGCTACAGAGTGAGTTCCAGGACAGCCAAGAATACACAGAGAAACGCTGTCTTGAAAAACAAACAAACAAAACAAAAACAAACACCAAAAATAAGAATTATTTGTATCTCCTCGTTTTTTTTTCAGTTGATTTTTCGTTTTCTTCTCAGCCCTGCTGAAATTCAACTTTGCTGTCTTCTTGTTTGTGTTGTTTCCCAGAAAGAAGTGTGTTGTTATCTGAATCTTTGTTCTTTAGCACAAACCAGGTTTTGTTTTGTTTTTTCCTTCTGCCTTGCTCTAGAGTTTGTGTTTTTCTTATCATTAGCTTTTAGTTTTGATTGCCCTATTTTGAAGGATTTTTCATGTTTCTTATGCTTGGAATTTACTAAGCATTTTATATCTGTGAATTCATAACTTTCTAGAGTTTAGAAAATGTTTGGACTCTCGTTACCCATGTATTAGGCTACCCATGCCTTTCATATGATGTGCTTTGGGGTTTATTTTTTTAAGTATTTTTAAGTATTTTTAAATGTTTACATCTCATTGTATTAATATTAGTCTAACACAAATCCAGAGGATTAGTCTGTTTTCCTCTGCTGTTGCCAAACACACAAGACAGCATTCTTTATAAGAAAAAGGAATTTGTTTAGCTTGCATGTGGGAAGTCCGAAGGTCCAGGTTCAGGCCACACCTTCAGTTTGGCCTTGTGGAAAGGGATGGTTCTGCATCCTTGGCTCTCCATCGTGAAGGATGGCATGCTGGAGGGAACATGTATGAGAAGATGATATGAGCAGACAGTAAACCAGACAGCAAGGAAGGAGTAGTCTGGGTCTTTGTAACAAGCTTCTACGGAAGAACAGTGAGGGTTCAGTGAGACCCACACTAATTCTGAGGCCTCCTTTCAGCCTTCCTCTCCCTCCCCACATCAGCAACTTAAGGACCACGCTTCCAGCACAGGGGGCTTTGGAGGACAAATTATACCCAAGTCCTTCTGGTAGTTTCTATTGCTGTATATTCAGGCCCCTGACTTTCCCTCTGTGTCTACATTTTAATTAATCCTCCCCAGGGCTAAGATGTATAGATGAAAAGTTGATTTGGTCTTAGAATAATCTTCCTTTTTAGCTACTTAATTTATCGAAAAGGTGACATGGTTATGCCATGTTTCTGTGTCTTTGCATGTTAATTCTAGCATGTCAGCATTGAGTCAATTTCCTAGCGACTGTTCTCCTCAGTAAAAGTCTAATTTTAATGCTTCTTTTTGTATTATGGAGACTTCTTATAAGGAATGCCAAGTATTGTGAATTTTTATCACTGAATGTTGAATGATTTTGGATTTTATAGATATTCTTTCTTTGGAGACTTATTAGGCCGGACCGGAGCAGTATCCAAACCAGTGCTAACTGTGCAGAATTGAGAGGGTGTAGTTCACACCATGCCCCAGGAACTCCAAGGCTTTCAAGGCTGGATGTGGTAGTGGACCCTATCACATGGCCAGTCTGAGTAAGCAACGGATGCAGTTATCTTTGTTTCTCTTGGGTAGTTATTTCCTCATTTACAAGCAGGTTCTTTATGTGCGTGCACAAATAATGACTTCAGAAAACACTGGAAGAAGGTCCCTTGCAGATTTCTGGGATTTTCTTTGGGTGCCTACCTAACCTCCACTATATTGTCTGACTAATTCTAATGACCTTTGTCTTCCAGAATTTTCAGCTTTCTCTTCTCACTCAAAAAGTCTTCTGGGTTCTCCTGGGTTTTCCTTTCATGATACTACCTGGAAATTCTCTCAAGGAATTATTTATCTTAGGCAGTTGTAGGTCTCAATGTGTTTCCCCGAATCTCAGGGGTCATTATTTGTCATCATCAAATGTCTAGTATCTTGGACTGGGGAGATGAGGAAGAATAGAGAGAACTCTGGGAAATGGGAAACAAATTGAGACCTGAGTTTGTAATCCATAGCACCCAAATAAAAAAGCCAAGCTTGGTTTCATGGGCCTTGGCAACCCAGCATATAAGGACAGAGACAGGCCATTCTCTAGAGCTCACTGGGCAGCCAGTCTAGCAGAAATAGCAAGCTTCCTGTTTAGTAGGAGACCATGTCTCACAGCAGCAACACACAGGGAGATAGAGGAAGACACTGCACCTCCTGCTCTGGACTCCACATGTGTACACACACACAGGTATGCCCACCAATATACTCATATGAACCATACACGCCCACATAAAACCACAAATGTCCAGGATCTTGAAACCATTATTCCATTTGTATTATCAATGTTTGGAGCTTATTTAATAGGTTGTCCATGCTTCCACCATCTTGGCTGGAAATGGAAGGCTTCCCTTCCAAATTAGATTTCCTGTTCCCACAGTGCCAAATGCACTGTCTAGTAAATGAAAGACTTTATCTTGAAAGTATCATCTGCAGTTCTGATACAGTTAGAAGATGTCTTATTAAGCAAGGACTATTGTAGCACCCATTAGCACTCATTTGCAGAATAAAACCTAAGACCTAAGATCTGCTTCTACCAGTGGGCACAATCTTCCAATCTCATTAGCCAAGAGAACACCACAGAAGCTTGTAAAGAATATTTTTGCATGCTGGATGAAGAGAATGCCTTTGTCTCCTCGGAGGAAAGTTTTTATGAGAAAATGAGGTACATTAGTCTTGCTTTTCCTCTCTGCTTCATGCTCATAGTAGTTATACATCTGGAACAAAAAGGAAACAGAACTGAATGAATTTTCCTAGGATCTTGCACCTGAAAAAATATCAGACACTGCAGAAGGGGAGTTAGGCTTCGTTCCATTTGCATACAACATCCTTCAGGGATAGAAGCACCAGCCTATTAACAGACACTAGCTCTCTTAGTTTCTCACTTCTTTCCAAGTGTGCAAGTAGAATCACATCTAACATGTTAAAATATAAGAGGCATGTGAGAGTCTGTGCAAGCCAGATTACCTGAATTAAAACTATAGTTTAATATAATTTCTGGTCATCATAATCTTAGGCTAGCAAATGTATTTATTTTGACTAAACACAACTTTACATTTCAATAATAATAGATATGCTGTTTATTTAGCTACACTCTGTGGGAGTTTGGGCCTCACGTTGCTAGAGAAATTACTAATGGGAGTGTTGGCAATACAGATTCTGAGCTTTACTTTTCTTTTTGACTGGCTGTGTCTGGCTTCACTCTTCCAGGAAGATATTTTATTGCAAGCCTTTGGTGGTGAATATCTAATGAACGAGAGCACTGAGGATGTGATGGGAGGAGGGGCCTGTCCACAGTGAGGAGGGACACTTGCTACCTCTATTTTTAGGTTACAATTCTGCATGCCACATCAATTCAAAAGCCTTGGGGTTTTACCTCCCTGGGAGGCTTATAGTACCACAGCATGACTGTCCCAGGGAAGTAGTCAGTCCAGCTGTAACTCTCTTAAATTGTCAGTTCCTTTTCTGAGTTAGCTATTATAGACTCAGCTGGAAGCAACTGGCTAGTCTGACTGGAACATCCAGCTTCCAGGGGTTCTTTGGTTATACCTTCCACAGTCATTGTGGACATTGTGAACAGTTGTGTTCAGAATAATTACTGGTAAAATAAAACTATCATTTTAACTCTGGGTCTAATAAGGAAGCATATGCTCATATTCACACACTACATATGCACACTCACACACATATGCACACACTCACATGCTCACTGCACACCGGAAGTGGTAATAACAATGTTAAATAATGAAAAGAGATCACCTCACTATCCTCTGAGTTCGCTTCTTTTCTGGGATTCCAGCAGCCACCATGAAGTCTTCCCCATTCACTAACCATGTAAATAACTGCTGGGTGTCTTTTATGCACAGCAGACACTTGGTGATGGTGACACCAGCACCTGTATATGCCCAACCCCTGCCTTCATCAAGGTGGCTGTCAGATAGAAGTAAGAGGTTTACAAAAAAGGAAAGGAAAGAAAAACTAATTCCTAGCTGCAACATATGTTGTAAAGTTCAAATACAGGTGCTCTGACATAGGAAAAGGAGAATCACACAATCTGGAGAGTAGAGTGGAGAGTAGTCTCATTCTCCTTGAGAAAGTGTTACTTTGGTTGATATTGGGGAAGGAGGAAGAGATGGGGAACACAGAGTCTCACTCTGTGGCCCTGGCTGACTTCTGAAGGCCTGGGGTTACCAGAGTGTGCCACCCACCACACTGAGCCTTGGTGGGGTTTTACATATGAGGTATCAGCTTGGTTAAAATGTGAGGTCTTTCTTTCCCATCTCAGCGGCATGAATATGCACTGCTCTTAGAAAAGGTCACACAACACCAGCAAGGAAATTTTGTGCACGGGAATAGAACAGTCACTGGCTAGCTGATAGCAACTGACCAACTCCATTGGGTGAGTACAAGACAAGGACTGGGCACCATATAAAGTGAAGGAAGAAGGAAACAGGATACATGAATGAGTTGAATGCTTGCTCTCTGGCCAGGGCTAAGGTTGAGTTCAATGTTTTCTCAATAATGACAAGATTGTGAACCAGATAAGAATATATATATTACATATCATATAAGAATATAGGGGGTTGAGGATTTAGCTAAGTGGTAGAGCACTTGCCTAGCAAGTGCAAGGCCCTGGGTTTGGTCCTCAGCTCTGGTAAAGGAAAAAAAAAGATTAAAAAAAAGAATATAGTATATATAATATATATGTAATATTATATATGTGTTCATTCTTTGAATAAAGTAAATAAAACAGAGTATTTGCACCATATCCACAGGTCCTGGGACTTACGGGATTGAAATCTCATGCTGCCTTCCCAAACCACAAGGAAGCAGGATATCACATTAGGTCCTAGGTTGCCCAGTATAATTAAACTACCTAATAGAGAATGATATTCAAGCATATGCTAGATCATTTGGTTTCTCTTGCTAGACTGAGGGTCCTATCAGAGCAGGGAATACATCTGCAATTTTTTCTGCTCTATACCTTGTGCATAGCGCACTGGATGCAGGAAATAGACACCCCATCAATACTTTCCTTGTAACTGGATCTAAGACAAACACAACAGTTTGGAAGTTGAGAAGCACTTGACAACAACTCACAATAACATAAGGAAGACATTTCTGATACTGATGAGAGAAATTCATCTGTATTACTAGGATGACATAAGGTGGCATCTCTCTTAACAGAAGAATCAGTAAATTATACATGGATGAGTCTCAAAATTGAGTAAATTTTAGGTGAGCACATGTAAGACCCAGGGAGTACACAATGTATCAAGAGCACTGGAAAGCACATGGAGACTAAAAATATATGGTCATGCCTAAGAGTAGCAAGGGACTTATATAGACTTAAATGAAGTATGATATGAAAAGACATTCAGAAAATTTAGATTGGAAAAATTCCAAACTGAGGTATTCAGAGTCCAGTTAGAGAGAAAAATAAATGTACCCATGAGTTAAGACAAGAGATAATAGGTGTTTTTCTGGCTGTCTACTGTATTATAATAAGCCTTTAACAAACCACCCCAAATGAGTCAGTTAAATCTAGATGCAATCATCTGCTTAGCTCACAAAGGCACAATTTGGATGGGGCTCAATAAGGGCAGTCTGTTTCACAGGCCATAACTTCCTGGTGCAAAGACGTGAGGAAGGCTCACTCATGCCCAGAGGTTGATGCAAGCTCGCAGTTAGGATCTCAGCTCCTCAACAGGGGCCAATGGAAATACTTCCTGTGGCTTCTCCAGGTGGCTTAGGCTCCCTGGCTAGAGTTCAGTTGAAAGCATCTAAAATAGGAGCAAGTAGAAGCTGTGTTGCCATTTTAGAACTTAGTTTTACAAATCATGTAGTGGCACTTTGATTTTAGTTACAGACTCCCTCAGATTGAAGAGAAGAGAACAAGAACATGTCTCCCAATGTGTCAACATCACACACCGCAAGCAGAGCACGTGGGATAGGATATGTATAGTCACGTTTAGCAAATATAACCTAAAGCTGCATTGTATTTCAAATCTGCTGGATAGCATGAGGTAAACAGAGCTACAAAAGGAATCTGACCTCATCCCAGCTTCTGGTATAATCTATTGGTGCTAAGGAATAGAGCAGGTCCCTATGTTGGGAGTAAATGGAAAGAAAGCCTCAACAGTAATAATTCATAAATTCTAAGTGTGTGTTCAGGATACTGACTGGAGAAAGAATCCATTCTTGCTTATTTGTTGGCTTGCACAAACAAGCTTGAATACTTAAGATGCTCAATTCAAGATTTGGTGAACAATGAAATCTCTTATTGAAACAACACAAAACAGCTTAAATGTGGATCAGTCACATTCTAAAAAATATCTGGGCAATTACTACTTGCTGTTTAGTAGACCAGATCTAATTCAATCGTTTGGTGCGATGTGAAACCCAAGCTCCCAAGCCCACAAGGACTTCTCCACAGCTGTGCAAAGGATGACATGCAGCCCTTCCACTGGGCTCTTCAATATCTGAGCACAGGTACATCTGTCATCTTTCCTGGAACTTCGATGCTGCACCGTTGATGTGGGATTGTTTTCTGCGATAGGGAGTCCAGCTCACAATTTTCCAAAAGTTCTTTCTCTCTTTGAAGTCCTTTCTCACTCCTTCTAGTGTAAGCTGGGCTGACAGCCAGAGAAATCAGAAGAATCCTCACAGGTCTGGTCAGAACCAAACCAACAAAAGAAAGAAATGACAGGGTAAGCATGCATGCCAGCTGTGGACAGAACTGGGGCAGAGGAGCTATGGAGGGGAAAAAGACCAAAGGGAATGGTCTGTCAGGAGAGAGCCATGGGGAAGAGGCTGTGCTTGACAGGAGTGTCCAGACCCCTGGCACCCTGGGTCTTTGTGCACTGTGGCAGACCTGATAACCAGCGCATAAAAATAATCCTGATCCCAAGTTGAAGATGGCTTGGCTCTCTGTAGAGCTTGGGGGTTCCTTTCTGCTCAGGTCTTTTTCTTGATATGCTCCCCAAATATCACCCCATAGCTACAATCTAATACCAGCTGCAAACTACATTGTCTGTCCTTGCTGTGTGGCTATATTCTGTTAGCTACACCAATGGCGCTTTCAGGAGTTCATCTTGTGCCGTGCCTGCATTGAAAGACTCCCTGTGTCTCTCCCCTGAATACAGACTACCCAGTAACTTCTTTCTTCCCCTCACACAGCGTTCCTTCTTTACCATATACCTGGACCTCTGCATTCCGACCACAATGTCTGTCTTAGTAACTTTTCTATTGCTGTGGTAAAAATATCATGACCAAGGCAACTTATAACAGAAAGCATTTACTTTGTCTGACAGTTTCCTAAGTTTAGAGGTCATGATGGTGGAGGGGAGAAATAGCTGAGACCTCACGTCTTGATCCATAAGTATGAGGCAGGGGCAGAGGCAAAGGTAGATAGATGGATGGATGGATGGATGGATGCATGGATGCATGGATGCATGGATGCATGGATGCATGGATGGGTGGTGGATGGATGGATAGATAGATAGATAGATAGATAGATAGATAGATAGATAGATAGATGATAGATAGATAGATAGATAGATACAGATAGACAGAGACAGAGTCAGATAAAAATAGAGACAGAGAGCACTAGAAATGGCGTTAGTCTTTCAAAACTTCAAAGTCCCCCCACACTGGACCTATCACCTCCAACAAGTTCACTCCTCCTAATCCTTCCCAACATGTCCATCTACTGAGGCCAAATATTCAGATATATGATTCTATGGGAACCTTTCTCCCCAAACCACCACAATGTTACCCCTTTCCATGGCCTCTCTTATATTTTCACTGACTCTCCCACTACCATTGTATGCCACCTGAAGCTAGTCTCATGAGAACATAGCAGGAGAGAAAGGGACTGGAGAGGAGAGAGGGTCCTGTCCCCAGCAGCGGTGTAAATGGGGTGTGTCCACAAAGGAGGTTGATGTTTTCCCTCACCTCTCACCTCTGCATGTTCTTGTTCAGATTATAGTTACAGGGCCTTCCAGCAGTAGGAGGAAGCAGTCTTCTAATGGTGAGCGAGAGTATGGCACAAGGGTCTTCCACCCAGCAGTGGCCTCTGGTCTCCTAATTCTAGTCTCTCATTCTAATCTTTCTCTATATTGTTCTAGAATGGCCTTTGAGTAATAGAAATTTTACTTCATTCAGTGAATTCAGACCTTTGAATGGATCTGTTCTGTCTTCAGAATCAATTCCCTATAGCATGAATCTTAAAGGTTCTTATTAATAAAGTCATACCCGAGGCCAGTTATTGGGGTGAATGCTGGAAGATCAGAGAAGCAGAACAGGCCACAGCTACCTCACCTCGCCAGTTCCTCAGCTGGTCTTGTTTCCTCAGACTGGATGCCTCTGAGTCCTCATCCAGAATGGATCTCAGCTGAACTGTGCTGCTCAAAGCCTAAAAGCTTAACCAGCCAAATGCTTAACCAGCCAAATGCTGCTAGTTTCTGGTCTTCACGCCTTATATAATCTTTCTACTTTCTGCGGTCACTCTCTGGGATTAAAGGCTGGATTTCTGGGATTAAAGGCATGTGTCACCTTGCCTGGCTGCTTCTAATGTGGCCTTGAACTCAGAGATCCAGAGGTATTTCTGTCTCTGAAATGCTAGGGTTAAAGGTGTGTGCTACCACTGCCTATCCTTATGATTAATATTGTGGCCGTCCTGTTTTCTGATCCCAAATAAGTTTATTTTGGGGAACACACAATATTTCAGGGAACACAATACCACCACAATTCCCAACTAGTAAATGGAGCTGCAGGGTCCTTTGTAAGATGACCCCAAGGACTATTTCAACCATAATGGAAGATTTACCATGTGCTTGAAGATGGGGACTATAGGAAGTTCTTAGTCCCCAGTGCACTCCAGCATTGAGGACAGCACTCGACACATAGGAGTTTCTCAATGTGTTGCTGTTAAATGGATGGCTGACTTAACTACTGTGAAGCCAGACATCTCACAGTTGTTCTGGGATGAAGTAATTTTCCCATTATGCTTTGCTGTTAAGTGGATGGCTGACTTAACTACTGTGAAGCCAGACATCTCACAGTTGTCTTGGGATGAAGTAACTTTCCCATGAGGCCTTTCATTAAGGACAATCTTAGGATAAAACTAGAATGAAATAGCCTTAGAATGGTTCTCCTACTTGTTCATTTGGGTCACATGGAAACAGATCTTTCCCATCAGAGCACTTCTCTACCCAGCACAATAGCTAACAGTGGGAATGATGGGTAACCATAGACTTAAATACAAAGAACTCCAGGGGTCCATTTCAGATTTTGGTATGCGTCTCAGGCCAGGTCTTTAACTTCTCTGCACTCCAGACTTCTCTAAACATAGAGGTGGTAAGGATTTCTGCCTGATGGGGTTCCAGTGATTATTATATACCAGGTGCATAACCATGACTCAGTATCATTAGTGATATAATTTCCATTCCTGTTTTGTGTGTGCTTCATTTTTTTGTTTATCTTTTTAAAATAAATTTAATTACAACATTTCTCTCCTCTCTTACTTCCCTCCAAACCCTCCCTTCTCTGTTTCAAGTTCATGACCTTTTTTTTATACTAATTGTGATTGTATGCATAGATATATTTGTATATACATTTGTAATCCTGAATATAACCTTATCAGTTGGCAAAATGTAACTCGTATGTATATTTTCAGGGATGACTGTTTGGCATTGGACAACAAATTGGTGTAGTCTACCTTGGGGAAGACCATTTCTCTCACTCCCAGTTTTCCTCAGTTGCCTAAAGTTCTTTGTGTAGGACTGAGGTCTTGTGGCCTTTTTCCTAACCAAAGTGGCTTGTTCTTTGGTTTCATTCTTGTGCAGCTTACATTTGGGTGGTTATATTGGTGGGACTTTATGGGTGTAGCTTCCAATGTTACTAGAAGACATAATCTCATAGCAAACTTCTTGAACCTCTGGCTCTTACAAATTTTTTTGCCCCCTTTTCCACAATGTTCCCTGAGCCTTAAGTGTGGGAGTGTTGGTAGATGTATTCATTGAACTGGGCTCCTCAACAGTGCATTTTTATTGGTTGTGGTTTTCTATAGTAGACTCTATCTGTTGCAAGGAGGTTTCCTTGATGAGGGGTAAAGACTAAACTTATCTGTGGGTACAATGGCCATTGGAAAGGAATCTACAACCATTTTCCTTCTTCTTTGGAGCAAAGTCCATGTCCAGCTTCTGTATTATCCCATCCATCCTATGTCACACAATATCCTTGAGTAGAGAAGACACCCTTTGAGGAAGTGCACAGCATCTCAGGCTCATGTGTCTTCCTTTGCTGGAATCCCCTTCCAGTCTCTTCCTTTTTCACATTGTAACCGATCCTCCTGTAGTGAGGACAGAGGACAGGGATGTCAACATGAGCAGTGGATCATGACAATGTTGAAAACTGGCAAAATTACACTATTTTCTTTTTATAAAATTATTGTAATGAATCGTTATTTAGCAACAATGACATATTTAAGGATTATAAAAAGAAAATTTCTCAGGATTTTCAAATTTTTTGCATGTCACTCTTCTCTTTGAGATTTAGGAATAATAAATCAGTATACTCAGAAATTCTCAGAAATTTAAAAATTATGGTTATTATTTTTTAATTGAAATAGAAAAACACCACTTTCCCTCCTCTCTTTCCTCCCTCCAGCCCCTCCAGCCCCTCCCATGTCCTCCTACCTCAAGTTGATAGCCTTTTTGATTTTATTATTACATTTACATATATTATATTATATATTATATGCACAAATGTATATAAATATAACCTGCCATGTCCACTTTTTTGGTGGTGTGTATATAGTTTCAGGCTGGCCACCCTGCACTGGACAACCAACAAGGACACTCATTCCTGGGAGAAGCTAATTCTCCCTCTCTTAGGAGTCATATCTCCTACTTTGTTGGCCTTAAATATACTCCTAACAAACATCACACTCTGTTATTTGGTTCACTAAAATTTATGTCAAAAGAATAAAATACACTAAGTTTAGTAGTGCTTACAAAGAACTACAGTCTAAGGAAAATTCAAACAATGAAAACCATAGTAAAATTCCTATCTTCTAGTTATTCTCTAAAAAGAGTCTCATATACAGAAAGGAGAGAAACCCCAACATGACAGGATCAGATGCATTCTAGACACAGTGAAAAGCTCTGTGTGAGTTCCGTCCCCTCCCAACCTCATGACCCATCATGTGTCTCTCAGGCACATAGATTCAACAACACTCTGTGGCCAGGCCCAAGAGGATGAGAAGAAAGCCGACCACTATGGTGAGAAGTCAGTGCTTCTGCAAACAGAAAGCACACTCTGACCCCAGAATTTCATGGAAAGCTCCAGAAGCATTTGTGGCAGGATAAATCCCAGGGATATCAGCTTTAGAACAACTGTAAATCCTTCCAATAATAGAAAACACAATTTCCAGGGGATGTTCCACTAAAGAGCAAATGAGAAAAAAATGTTGATGAGAATAATTTATTATGCTCATAGCCCCCAAAGCACCTTTGTGGCTCTACAAGAGAATATAGGGACTGGATCATAATTAAGAACATAGAAATAGAAGCCTCAATTTTAACATAACCACTGCCTGGAGCCAGACAACCCAAATTCTACTTATTCTGATTTCTCAGATACACTAGCAGTCTAATTATAAATTAAACCCCAAACACCTTGCCAACATAATTCAATGAAATTAAACCAATCAGCTCCAGACAGATCAGTTTAAATAGCTCTGTGTAGCTGAAAAGGAATGTTAATGTACAACAGCCAATCAGGAAGAAAGGTCACAATGCTTCCTCCTTCAAGGCTTAGACCACACAGGCCTCCTGGTGCTGGCTCTTGGTTTGCCTTCTTCAGTTCCTCTATAATTCTTTTGTATGTACACTAAGCTTTCAAATTGTCTAATTGGATCCCATTTTACATTTGGCAAGCCTGATCTTGGTCAGATTTACATTCAGGAGCCAAAGCAATTACAGTGTCTGTTAAAAGGCAGGAGCCCCTGTCTTAAGAGCTATGAATTAATTAATTAGGCTCTAGAAGCATATTTCGATAACTTGACTCCTTAGTTTGATAAGGATAGAGACCAGAAGAAAAGAGATGAGAATGGATGAGTGTTATGGTCATTACTATTGACTGTCCATGTTTCACTAGCTAGGGTAAACTAAGAGAGAAGTTTTTGAGCATGCCTGTGAGGGATGCTATCTAGGTGAAGTTAATTAAGGTGAGGAGACTCTAACTGTGCTTAGCATTCTTCCATAGGCTGGAGTCCTTGCCTAGTACAAAGGAGAAATAGAGCCAAACAAAAATATTCATCATTCCCTCCTCCTAAACTATGAACACAACATGACCAGCTACCTTAAGCTCCTGCCATTGTGACCCCCAGCTATGATGGTCTGTATGCATGACCAAATAAGCCCCTCATCCCATGAGTTGCTTTTATCAGGGTATTTTATCACAGCAACAACAACAAAAAGAAATTAATATAAAATGGGCTGGAGAGATGGCTCGGAAGTTAAGAGCACCAACTACTCTTCCAGAGGTCCTGAGTTCAATTCCCAGCAACCACATGGTGGCTCACAACCATCTATAATGAGATCTGACACCCTTTTCTGTATACAAAATAAATAAATAAATCTAAAAAAAAAAAAAGAGGAATTAATATAAAATGGATGGTGGAAATTAGAAGGAAGTAAAGACCCAGAGGAAAGGTCTTTGTGGGGAAGACAGGCAGATCAGCATGTAGAATCTACTGGTTCCTGCCCAAGCCATCATAACTGTACCCTCTAAGGAAGGGGAGAGATTGTAAGAGTAGGAGATAGTAAATGAGGATTTAGCCAGGTACATCAGCTCAGGGAAAACCAAGTCTACCTCTGAACATACTGTCCTCAGTCACTTAAGCTGAACACCTCCCACACAAGGAGACAGACCAGGGAGTGTGAAAAGAACAATGAACCACAGATGACCAGTGAGAATTCTCATCTCAGCTCCCCCAGTTACCAGATGAGTGAGCAAGCTTGACTGAGCCTCGGTTTCCACATCTGACTAGTAAGAGAATCTCATCATACTCTTGGATCCTTGGACAGGTTATGAAACTTTAGTAACAGTAGGCATGGAAGCTCTTTGTAAATGTTAAAGTACTGGAAAGAAGATAACGTTCTGGCCAGGGGGTAGTGGTTTGTGCCTTTAATCCCAGAAGTCAGGAGGCAGAGATAGGGGGATCTCTGAGTTCAAGGCCAGCCTGGTCTACAAAGCAAGTTCCAGGATGGCCAGGGCCACATAGTGAAACCCCGTCTTGAAAAACCAAAAAAGAAAAGACAATATTCATTAACACAAATGACCTTTTGCCCTAGTGCTTCTGAAAAACAACCAGACAAAAAACAAAAATCAACTAACCCCAAAACAAACAAACAAGCAAAAGAAACCACCTCAAATAAACAAACAAAAAATTCACTTCAAACAAACAAACAAACAAACAAACAAAAACACCTCAAATGCAAGCTGGGTGTGAGGTCAACAGATCCCTACTCTCTATAAAAGCAAAATCCAATACTTAACTGCACATACATTTTCCTTTCCTTGATAAAAATGAGAGGAGGGAAAATAGGAAGGGGGCATTTTTCTCTTGAAGGATCTGCTGTCACTCTTAACTAATTTCAAACCCCAGATTTAGAGGCAGTGGGTTCATTTAATCAGCAACAAAGCGTATCCTGCAGAAGGCAGCTCCCTGAAGGAGAAGCTGCTCAAACACCGTTTCCATGGCTGCCTGCTCTAACAATATTTTTTACTGAACTAAGCATTGCTAATTTTAGCCCTGGATTATCTGGAAAGCAAGGAGGAAATAGATGAAAGGCAATTTTTACCTGAGCCACACTGAGCCCCCGGGGACTTTTACTCAGAGCAAGGCACTGCTGGAAAAGGCAGATGTGTAAGTCCAACATGGGAGGGACATTCATCAACTACACTCCACCAGCACTTGGATATAGGAAAGAAGTACCAATCCTCTGATGCAGGAGGAAATTGAAACTCAGAAGCAAAATGGTTTGATTCAAATCATTACAACCTATATATGAAAGCTAGCCATCACCCAGCAACCTTAACTCCCACCCTGGCCTCTTGGCCTATGCCTTTCTATTATTAGAACATTTGCTTTGAGAGTGATGCTATTTTGGATGTTAGTTTCTGGAGGCTGCCTCAGTTCAATGAAAGGGATTTGAAATAAAGATCTGCATGGAGGCAGGAAGAATTGCTATAACAAGGTTATTTTGACTTTGAATGTGACATTAAGGTAAAAAATAGCAGTTAACTATGTTCCATTCATAACTATAGAGATGTTGTATAAATAAATGAACTTAAATTAACTCTAAAAGAGTCCTGAGAGAGAGAGAGAGATGTTCTTGAGGGCCTTAGACATAGACACAGCGCCTTTCACAAGCAACAATTTTCCAGAAAGTCACGGATTAGTCACATTGCTGAGGCAGATCTTATTCTGGCTCTGAGTGAGGGTACTGAGGGCCCCTATGAACAAGCCCTGCCACTTAACCAAGTTAGGACTCTCTGGATATTGTCTGTTTCCTCTGGTCAGTAATAAAAGCAAAAGCATCAAGATCGCCCCCATATAACAGAAATCCTGATGCTGTGCAAGGTCAGAGTCACCGGGCTCCTTTCTCTGGAGCCACTGGCTCCAACCTGAAAAGGGGGCATCTTGTAAGCGTTAGCCTCCAGCAGAACTCAGGGTGCTGTGTTTCTGTGTCCTCTCAACCCTCCTTCCTCGTCTTTCCATATTAACATGTAGAAAACTAGTAAAGAGTGTTACCCTACAGGGAATTTGTATTTCTCAGTAATCTAAAGCAGAAGCCAAAGTTGGTAATCAACGGTATTGGGGAAGGAAATCTTTTTTTTTTTTTTTTTTTTTTTTAAGTTTTCTGAGGCATGGGCTGGCTTAGCAAAGGGGAAGAGGGATAAGGGAAGAAGCAATCCCCAGAAGCTGCCCCTCAAGGATCACTTTTGACCCAGAGAAATTCTGATCTGATTCCTCTGAGACTCCACAAGATTACCTGAGAGTGGAATTAGATCTGGTACAGGGAGGGCCAGAACAGCTAGGATTACTGAGGCATGCTTTGCCCTGATGAGTCCATTCCAAATACCTGATGGTTGTTCAAGCTTCATCCTTGTCCCAAGAATGCCATGTCAACAGAGTTCAGAACGTGGAGGGACTCACACCTTCTGGAGGAAGTAACTCTCAGGCAAAGTCTTAAGAGAAATGAACAGAAAGTAATCTAGAAGACAAGAACGAGGAGGATTCCAGGGCATGAGACCTGTAAGAGCTCAGAGTACCAGAACTAGAGTGGTGAGAATAGAGAGTTTCCAGGTATGAACAGAGTTGGGTCACTTCAGGTCTTGTGGGCCCCAAGGAAGAGCTTGGATAGTCAACAGCAAATAGTAAGTAGAACCACTAAAGACAGAACTCTTCCATATTTGAGGGACCTCTAACTGTGGTATGTGGGGGGGGGGGGGCGGAGAGGACAGAGGGGAGCAAGTCATTCTCATTTACATCTTCTTGTCTCATTAGGCCATTTCTTATCTCTACCGATTTCATTACTGTCGCGTTAACACAGAGTTTTTAAATGACATGGGAAATGGTTACAGTATATCACTAAGAGAAAAAGGGAAACAGGAGAAAAGTAAAACTCTAAGTACAGTTTGACATGTACAATACAAATATGCAAAGAACAAATTCTGGAAGGAAATGCCAAATTTTAATCCGGAAGTTAAGCTTTCTTAAATCTTTCAAAGGAATCTGTGGCTTTTCTTGAGAATGTATCTTAGAGTTGGAGTTAGAGGTGGTGGCTGTCTCCAAGGAAACAGTGTTTCCAGACACCTCAGGGTTGAAGGACATAGGACCTTACAGAGACTGACAGCATGCGCAAGACCTGCACAAATTCAAATCAGACAAAACCTCAGCATGGAAAGGGGACACAGGCACAAAGTCCCACCCCTAACTGAGAAACCATTTGCCATTGATAGCTGTTGGGAGAAAGGAAATCCATTTTATTCAAAGGAGAGATGCCGGGTATATCAACCACACCCAGTATAGGCTGTATGCTCAGGAGTACTTGGACAACACAAAATTGACTCCACACCTTTATTATTTTTCATTTATTTAATTTTGTACTTTTTTATTGTTTTTTTAGAGGGTAAAAAAATATGATGTTGGGTTGTTAGGGAGCAGGCATCTGGTAGGAGTTGAGGGAGGGAAAAATCTAAATTAAATACACTGTATGAAAAATATTTAAATATTATTAAAAATCTATAAACAGGGCTGGAGAGATGGCTCAGAGGTTAAGAGCACTGGCTGTTCTTCCAAAGGTCCTGAGTTCAATTCCCAGCAACCACATGGTGGCTGAAAAAACCATTTGTAAAGAGATCTGGTTCCCTCTTTGGGTCTGTAGGGATACATGCAGGCAGAACACTGTATATATAATAAATAAATAAATCTTTAAAAAAACCTATAAACAAAAAATAGAGTTGAATAGGTAAGATATATTTATGGCTTTTCCACTTTCATTTTCTTTCTAAATGAAAATAGAAGCTAAAGTGTTGATTAATGAAGGAAATTTTAGCAAATTTAAGATAATATCTATATGAACAATATAGAATATAAATTTAAAAGAACTGTCCAGAGAATCGCATAGTGTGCATGTAGAAGTGTTACATATACATTTTCATATTATTGCAATTAAGATCAGAAGCTCAGGGCCTGAGGGACAGCTCAACAGTTAAGAGCACTTGCTGCTCTTGCAAAGGACCTAGGTTTGGTCCCAGTGCCCACATGGCCTCTCACAGTTCCAGGTGATCTGAAGCATACGCTGAACACATGTATTGCTTTTACATACATACTTGCAGGAAAAATACATATGCACATAACATAAAAAAGTAGCTTGAGGACATAAGCTCAGGTCATACACTATAGCTATGTTACATTGGGAAAGTTTATTAACCCTGCTATGTGTCAGTTTCTACATTAATGACATAAGGATAATAGTAGTCCCACTTACAAAACTGTAAGGATTATGTCAATATAGACAAAGTACTTAGACCAGAGTTTAGCAGGTTGATCACACTGGCAATTATTATGTAGCAACAACAATATTAGAAGTACCTACTGAGCCATTTTCAGAAGTTCATCTCCAGGGTTTTGGTTTTGTGTGTTCTATATTATATTATATACTTCTTTAATCTTAGTTTTAAACTGTCTATCAATGGCATGTATTAATTTAAATAATGGGGCGCTATTCTTACTAAAAAAAATAAATGGTCTAAAGAGGTATCTGATCCTCAATCCTAGACAATCTAATAAAAATGCATTTGGATTTTTAGCTGTTTTGCAATGTGCATAGTACCTTTAGACGCTATGAGAACTACCCCACAGCAATGACCAGCATGGCAAGATACACCCAAGGGTACAATAGTGGCACTTATATCTAGGGGTGGCAGTGGGCAACAGCCACCTAAGAGGTCCACCAAAAGGAGGAAATTCTTGCCTGGAACTGTAAACCTAGCCAGCTGCCTGTGACTGCTGAGATCATAGACCCTAGAGGAGAATCTACTGCTGCCATTTTCCTAAACCAGGATATTCCCAGCTGCATTCTAAGTACCTATCCTCATATCCAGACAATTACATTTCTCACCCCTCATCAGCAAAGATTCTTTGTGAAGCAGACAGACCATCACAGAAATCCACAACTGGTCCAAGAAGCAGAGAACAGCTAACTGCACAGTGCTTAACCTCAACTGAAACATCTACAGAACAATCTCTACATTTAGGGCTCATGGAACCTCATGAAGAAGAGGGCAGAAAGTCTGTAAGAACTAGAATACCAGGATGCCTGCTATGAGCCTGTGTCTTCTGTATATGACAGGGAGTTGCCCCCATGAAATCTTAATAGCATGGTTACCTAAACACAACCTGTACAATAATAACACCAGTTGACATGCCAATGTGGATGGGAGAAATCTCCATCCTTAGATGAAGATCTAGAGGGAGTTAATGGCTACCAAGAGAAGGAAAATCCATCTTCACCAGGATAAAGACCCTGACAGGTTATGTAATCTCAAAGGGTCAGCTTTAAGTACATATACAAATAAACAACACCAAATGGATTCAGTTGTGTGTGTGTGTGTGTGTGTGTGTGTGTGTGTGTGTGTAACAATAATAATTGAAGAGGTAATAATGTTGAGAGGGACTGGAGACATGGCAGGGGGTTGAGGAGCTTTGGGGTTGAAATGATGTAAATACAGTACTCATGTATGAAATTCTTAAAATCAATAACCAGTTTTCTGTGTGCATGCATATGTATAGTATATGTTTTCAGACATCTGCACCTGTGTGTCTGTGCCCATGTGTGCACATATGGAAGGCAGAGGTCAAATCAGCATCCTTTTCTATTGCCGATCACTGTATTTCTGTAATAGGACTTCTCATTGAACCAGGTATCCAGGGATCAGTTAGATTGGCTTGCCAGAAAGCTCAGCGGTCTGCTTGTCTCTGCCTCCAACCCTCCAGTGCTGGGGTTACAGCACATGCCACCACAGCATGCTTTCTTGGTGAGTACCAGAGATTCAAGCTCAGGTCTTCATGCTTGCACAGCATGCACTTAATACACTTAGATGTCTCTTCAGCCTCTAGAGATGTGGGTCCTGGTTTGAAGTCGCACTTCCAAGACTTAGGAATATGGTGTTTGAATTTGGGCTATCTGTAGAACATCCATGAACTTGAGATTGTTCATCCATTGATTGGGAATCATTATTCTTTTTCTAATGATCTAACAGTGTTGTTAGCTACTATGAGATAATAAGTGTGAGAGTTCACTTTGAGGTATAAAATTTCATACACATGCAAGAATTTCTCAATAAAGTAATTCCCTCACTGATGTTATTTTTCTCGCTTCTCTGCTTAAAAATTGCAAATCTGCTTAATTTAGGGGATTGTGCTTATTGATCAGGTAATTACTGTGGCATCTGCAGGATTTAGAGAGCAAGAGGCTTTCTAGGATGCACTATACTTTCACAAATCTGCAGCTCATGATTACTTACAGAATGGCTGTGTTGTTTGGGGTTATCTGTGCCATTTGCTTCCCTATTTGCCTTTCTTTTTGTCTGCTTTTGTTTATTTCAATTTTTATTAGCAACTGTGCTGTGAGGTGAGGGGAAAAACATAAAGCAGACTGAAACACAAGGCAGAAAATACTATAAACTTTTAGTAAAAATGGCATAGGTAAGATGATGCTGAAATTTATTGTTAACCTACAACTCCTTTGCTACAATATCTAGCAAAGTACATACCTCTCACACTCTCAGACATGAGGGCCTGAGACTTAAAGCTCACAAAAGTCATTAGTGTTCAGAAAGAGCTTGAATTGCCAAGTCTCATTGTTTTGAGTTGAGAACACCTACTCATAGAAAAATGTAGATCCCCACAATGTGTGCCTTTCTTTATGATACCTGCCATCTTCCAAGTTGCTGAAGACCCAGTCCCTTTTCCACAACAGGAAGCTCCTCTCCATATCTAGCTCCTTTCCTATATCTGAGAGTAGACTGACATTTCAAGTATCAAGCTGGAGATGGAGATTGTCCATTCTCTGTCCCTATTCCTTAAAGGCATCATGGAGTATGGGAAATTTCTCAAGGCTGTCTCAAGCATGTGAAGACTTGGGAGCCTTGGATTTGAGTCTAGTTAATACCCTTCAGTGAAACAAACTTTGCATTCAGAAACATGAGCATTAGAGTTCATTTCTTTGGTTGTTGTTTCTGTAACTTGACTGTCAACTTGAGTAATTATAAAAATTAAAGGTTTGCTCAACTTATGATTAGGAGCCTGGGAGATTCAAGGTTAAATGCTACATCCAGAAATGTTTTGTTGCTGGTGAGGAGTCCCTAAAGACTTCTTAGGCATTACAGGGCATCAGATGACATATATATATATACAAGAGATAAATTCAAATCAAATTAATAATAGCCTCTCACAACTCACTGTGGTGGTATTGTGTTCCCCCAAATATTGTGCATGCTAATAAACTTATCTGGGATCAGAGAACAGGACGGACACAATATTAAACATAGAGGTTAGGCAGTGGTAGCACATGCCTTTAATCCCAGCACTCGGGAGGCAGAGCCAGGTGGATCTCTGTGAGTTCAAGGCCACATTGGAAATAGCCAGGCCTGATGACTCACACCTTTAATCCCAGAAAGTGAGCCTTTAATCTCAGGGAGTGATGGCAGAAAACAGAAAGGTATAGAAGGCGTGAAGACCAGAAACTAGAGACATTTGGCTGGTTAAGCATTCAGGCTTACGAGCAACAGTTCAGCTGAGACCCATTTGGATGAGGACTCACAGGCTTCCAGCCTGAGGAAACAGGATCACCTGAGGAACTAGCAAGGTGAGGTAGCAGTGGCATGTTCTGCTTCTCTGATCTTCCAGCATTCACCCCAATAACTGGCCTCAGGTTTGATTTTATTAATAAGAGTCTTTAAAATTCACGCTATAACTCACTAATTTTTCATTGGGCTATGAATGTGCTGATCCATTCATAAGGGAAGAACCCTCAGGACCCAATCACCTCTTAAAGGTTCTATTTGGCCTCATTGATTAATACCTCCCAGTGGGAATTAATTTCAACAAGAATCTTGTTAAGGACATCCAAACCACACCAATGAGAATGTGACAGCGCAACTATCACAACATGGTACTCAGACTGTGTTATTCAAGTCTCTGGTTCTAGATGTAAAGCTAAGTCAATGCTAAAGAAAATATGGGCTCACCAAAGGAATGATGAAAGATAAGAGGAACTGTGGGACTGGTTTTATTTCAACTTGACATAAGCTAGAGTCATTTTGGAGAAGGAACCTCAACTGGGGAAAAACCCTTAGTAGATTGCTTTATGGGCAAGCCTGCAGTGCGTTTTCTTGATTGATGATTGATATGGGAGGGACCAGCTCACTGTGGGTGATGCCACTTCTGGGCTGGTGATCCTGAATGATATAAGAAAGCAGGATTAACAAGCCACGAGGAGCAAGCCAATAAGTAGCACCCCTCCATGGTTTCTGCTCCAGTTCCTACCTCTAGATTCCTGTCCCACGTTTCTTCCCTAGCTTCAGTGATGGGGTTATAAGCTATAAGGCAAAATAAAATGTCTTCTCTCCAAGTTGCTTATGGTCATGGTGTCTCACCACAGCAACAGAAACCCTAACTAAGACATTAATTGGTATCAGGTCATGGAGTGTTGTTGTGACAGACTTGCCATGCAGTTTGTGAGAGGACTGTGGAAGGGCTTTGAACTTTGGGTTGGAAGAGCCCTTGAGTGTTTAGAACTTAATGAGCAATGTGGAACTTCAAGGCTAATGCTGAGAGCAGTGCAGATGATGGAGGCCTGACATGTGAAGTTTCAGGAGGAAGCAAAGACTATCAGGGCCATTTCCTGGGGGATACCATTCTGTATGCTGTGAATATGTGTTGCTCTGATTGGTTGATAAATAGAATGCTGATTGGCCAGTAGCTAGGCAGGAAGTATAAGTGGGATAAGTAGACAAGGAGAATTCTGAGAAGAGGAAGGTTGAGTCAGGAGTCACCAGCCAGATGCAGAAGAGGCAAGATGACAAGGCAGAACTGAGAAAAGTTACCAAGCCATGTGGCTAAACAGAGATAAGAATTATGGGTTAATTAATCCAGAAGTAAAAAGTATTTAACTTACTTTTGATTTTACAGAAGCCCACAGTTAAGAGACTTTGAATACGTCATAGAGACTTTGGATACTTTATAGAGACTTTGGCTTTTTTAGAGAGATTTTAAAAAGATTGAAATTTTAGAATTTATTTTTTTAGAGACCATGGGACTTTTAACTCGTGGAATATCTTTTATAATGTGATATTGGTAATAATGACAAGAAAGGCAAAGTTACAGTTCAATAGTGATATGTTTGTGTGTCAAGTTGACAAGGAGTCAGTTGTGTTGGTTAGTGTTATGTCAACTTGGCACAAACTAGAGTCATTTGGGAAGAGAGAGCCTCAACTGAGAAAATGAGTCCACTAGACTGACTTTTGGTGCATTTCCTTGGCTGATCATTGATGTAGGAAGGTCAGTTCACTGAAGGTTATACCACCTCTGGGCTGGTGGCCCTGGGTGCTATAAGAAAGCAGGCTGAGCAAGCTATGAGAAGTAATCCAGTAAGCAGCACTCCTCCATGGCCTCTGCATCAGCTCCTGCCTTGAGTTCCTCCCCTGACTTCCTTAAATGATAGACTACAAGCTATAATGTGAAACAAACCTTTCCCCTACAGGATGGTTTGGGTCAGTCTTTTATCCTAGCAATAGAGCACTAACTAAGACTAGAACTTGAGCTTGGAGAGATGATTCTATGGTTAAGAACACTTGATGTTCTTGTAAAAGATGTGGGTATGGTTTCCAGCACCTATATGATGGCTTACAACTGGCTGTAACTCTGGTTCCAGTAAATATGATGCTTTCTTCTGGCCTCTGTGGGCACTGTACACACATGGAACACATACATACATTCAGTTACATACATATAAAATTTAAAAATAAGTAATAAATAAATCTTTAAAAAAACAGAGAAGAGGAATTCTATAGACTTGTGAGCCAGAGACATTTTCTCTCACACACATCTCTGTGGATTCTATTGTCTTAGGTTAGCTGTGCCCACAAGCTAGATCCATGGTGACCAGCTCAGATCCTGCCTCTCTGAAGAGGTCATCCATTTTTGGAGATACATCTGTGGACCAGAGTAGGTGTTGCCTCCAGAGAACTGTGACTTTAACAGGATCCTATAGTGCATGTATAAGACAAATGTGTGAGCCCTATAGAGTAGGTGCATATAAGGATAGGTTTACAAAAAAATTAACAAGGCACCATGAGACAAGTATTTAGCCTCAGCTGTTAGAGAAGACCTGTCAGGGAAGACGTGGAAAATCAGTCCTCCCAATTATCTAGGGACAGAAGAAAGACAGGGAAATCCACAGTCCTCCTGAAGCCACACCTGCTAATTATATTTCCAATGTAACCATTAAAATTTCAATTAACCACTTAGGAAACAATTATTGCATAGCATCAGACCAGGAATCCTTAACCAATTTTGAGTTTGAATTAGAAAGAGCAAAACTAAGAAAACTTCTTCAAGAAAGGAGCCCAATGAGGTGAAGTCATCTAATAGTCACATTTTTTTGTGTGTGCTCATGATGTGTAATTTGAATAATGCCTAGAGCATGCAACTCAGAAGTCTTATGTGTGCTGGGAGTGTGGGAACAAATGTTGTAGAATTTCAGAGTGCCATCCAGTAGCTACTCCTTCTTCTTCCTCCCCGCAGAACTGGTTTGTTCTGGGATATAGTACATGAAGCTAAAATTACATTTCTCCAGCAGCTTGGTGTCTGAGGAAATGTGAAGTGTTGTCACATCGGGAAGGCACTCTCCTCACTCTCTCCTTGCTCCCTGATTCTGTCATGGAGAAGTAATGGCTGGAAAGCCAGCAACTAACCCAGATGAGTAAGACAGCTATGAAGAATGGAAGAGGATTCCAAAGGCTGTGGGATGCACTTACCATATCCATCCTGGACTGCTCCCACCCCCATTTTTGTTTTAAGTTTGAGTGAGGTACGCTTTTTAAATAAAGCATCAACACTTCAGACTTTCTTGGTTTTGTAGCCCATTAGACACCACGCTTCATGGGATGGGTATTAGATAAGCCTGTTACAGTTGAAAGGGTTGTGATACAGATGAGGAAAGCTTCACCGTGCTAAATTCTTTGAGGTTCTATGGTCCACCTCTCAGATCTGAATAATAACCTCCATTTATCAAGAGCTAGAGGTACAGAAAGGCAGAAATAGAACACAGCCATCCTGGACCACCGCTTCCTTATCTCTACATCAAGATTCTCAACCAAGGCCGTCTTTAAACTAGAAAAGTGTGTGTGGTGCCTCCTAGCCACACTGCTGGCTCTGAAATTACAGCAAGAATAAAAAAGCACATTCTGCAGCCATGCTCACATGTATTCACACTTTTGTTCTTCCATGCACAAGCTGTATGGCTTTGGAACATTGTCCATGTCTCAAAAGGAAGATAATAAAGCCTTTTGGCAAGTAGGTGGTAGTCTGAACGAACTAAAACTTGTTGAGTAACAGGATAGCCCATGTGTGTTAGCTAAATTTTAACATCATTGGGATCACAATATCTAACAGAAACAACGTTAAGTAGGGAAGGATTTATTCTGGCTCATGATTCAGGGGGCTCACCTGTCCTGTTCACAGTGAAGCAGAGCAATTAACAGCATGGTGGTGAGTTAGCAGATAGGCAAATAGCATGATTTGGCCTTCCATTTCTTCTTTTATTCTGTCAGGGTTCCCAACCCCTGGATGATGCGAATCCATTTTCAGAGTGGGTCCTCCTCACCTCACTTCATCCTCTGGAAATGGCCTTGAAGACAAATCCAGCCAATCTCACCAATCTCAGAAGTGATTCTAATTCAGTCAAGTTGAGCAAGGGTTGCCCCTCATACTTGTCAACCTCTCAGCTACTGAACACACAGAAAAAGCCCAAATCAGAGAGAGGTCAAAGGCCTAGAATTTTGATGTCAGTTTCCTGAAAAACTGTAAACACATAAATTCAATATAACTGAGTTTGGGAACACTAGGCCAGTGGATAGATGTCAGGGTCTCATCATAAAACAATTAAGCAAAATGTTTCCCCTTGCTGGGCAATCACTAAGAGACAGAAGGACAGTCCCAGGACATCCACAGTACTGAGAATTATAGTGAGTGATGTGTCCCATTGGGCTTTCAGAGGTAGAGTGAGGACCAGAGAGTATAAACAAGTCTATTCCGCATATACTTCAGAAATATAGATACACTAAGAGCAACTTATTCAACTAAAGCAAAGAAAGATGGAAGATCATTGTCTGCCGGGCTCTGCTGTCACTTGACCCGAGGCCACCCAGGCTCTGTACACTCTTATCTCTTCCTCTCACCTCGAGCATTGAGTGGGGGTGAGGGAAATAGCAGAATGTGAAGGCTGAATGTTGGCTGCTTGACAATTCATTTCCTAATCTCCTACATGAATGTTGGTAGTTGAAATGGAAGAAGAAAAAAAAACCCAAGAGAAGTGAGGACCATTGCTAAATTTTAATCATAAGTCATGTATTAGAAAAGCTTCCTGAGAGGAAACGAGAAATACTTGAATGAAATTCTTTACCAAGAACTATTACAATGAAACTTGAAAATGGAACTGATGGCTAGGAACATATTTTGGGTTACAGTGAAAGTCCTAAGACACAAATGTGCCCACTTCAACTATCTTCACATTCTCATCAATCATCACCATGCATTCTTACAGAGTCCCCTGGAACAAACGTTACATTTCAGGCCTGGAGATACAGCAAGTATGTGCTACCCAAGTTACATTCTGAAGTACAGCTAGGATGATTATCAAGATACCATTTTCTCCCAAGATGGGATAGGTCTAAGCATTACAGTTTCAAAATGAGAAGTGTGTGTATGTGTGTGTGTGTGTGTGTGTGTGTGTGTGTACATATATATTTCTCATATATAGATATATAATTTAGAGAGAGAACAAAGTACAATCACATCCCTGAATACATAAACTAGAGCTTTCAAAACACTTGAGTTTGATAAATACCCCCAATCCAAGATGATTTTTATAACTAGTCAGCATGAAACTGCACAGACAGCTTTGGCTGAAAACACCATGGAGAGACTTTGGAATGTAAATAACAGGTATTTGTATTTGTTGCTCACTCTGTGTGTACTTTAGTGGGAGCGAAGGATACATCTAATTTACTTAATATTCCTAAAATACTTTTATTTCCTACCACAAACTAGATATTATGATAAATACTGGAGACATCATAACCTGTCTAGCTCTTTGTCATATATATATATATGGAGGTAGAGAGGGTACTATGTAGGACTTTAAGTACCATAAGCATAAATGGGACAGAATATATGTGGGTCTTACACGTAATCCAAAGAGAAGACTGTTGCTAAGGCTACATACCCAGTGACCACACAGCAACGACAAAGGCCACAACGTCAACCACCAGTAGAAAGTGCTTCTGCCTGGAGCCTGAGACAGGAGGAAACCCGTGGCCCCTCGGGTTCTAGTTCATTTTAAATGTTCAGTAGAGAAGTTTTTTAATATTCTA
The DNA here is from genome assembly GCF_903995425.1 of Onychomys torridus. Taxonomy (NCBI): domain Eukaryota; kingdom Metazoa; phylum Chordata; class Mammalia; order Rodentia; family Cricetidae; genus Onychomys; species Onychomys torridus. Next base: position 46,108,705 of record NC_050449.1, read on the forward strand.
GCTATGAAATTTGTAATTAAAAGAGAAAAATTATTTTCATCCTACTAAAAGGGTAACTTTTAAATGGTAAGAAGTCCATTGATTTCAGTATTACAAGGTAGTGTTTGTAGTCAGCCTTAATTGTCAACTTGTACAACCTGGTGTCATCTGAGACGGGAATCTCACTTGAGGTGTAATCAAGATCAGACTGACCCTTGGCCATGTTTGTGGGGCATTGTCTTGATTTCTAATTTATATGAGAGGGTCTAGCCCACTGTAGGTGACACCATTCCCTAGGCAGGTAGACAGTCTTGGACTGTATAAAGAAAGATAGCTAAGCATGAGCCTGTAAAGCCAGCTAGTAAGCAGCCTTCCTCCATGGTTCTGTTTCAAGATCCTGGTTGAATCCCTGCCCTGGCCTTTCTCAATGATCGACCGTGACTTGGCAATGAAAGATGAAATAAAACCTTCCCTCCCCTAAGCTGCTACTGGGAAGATTGTTTAATCATAGCAACAAAAAAGGAAAGTAAAATAGTGGTTATATGATGTAACTATGACTGTAGTCATGCCCTTGAGCCTTGTGGGGAGGAAAGTCAGAAGCCTCCAGGATATTGTCTGACTGTAGCTTTCTGAATTTCTTCTTCTCTGTTGTGAGCTCGTCTCTGCATCTCCCTTACTGTCTTTTTCCAAGGCTTTTTCTTTTCTCAAATGCCTTTCTGTCTACTATATACTTAGAACACACATATGCATATTATTTATATAATAAGATTATTCATTTCCCCCCTCTTCAACTTTCTGTGATATATGGTTGAAAATGTTCTGCATTTCTTGAACAGTAATGCTTCTTCAATTTTGTGTTTCTTGAAGCATATTTTTTTTTAAAAATGAAGGAAATTAAAATTGCCCAAATTTCTCAGTAATTAAAAAATGAGGAACTGGAGCTGTCACTGATGCAGAATCCAGTTGTTTCTTTAGTTGTGCCTATATCCATGTGTGTGTTAAAAATATCACTGTAACAGCAGATCACAGGACATTTTCTGCATTATATTAACTTTATTATTATTGTTTTAAAAATTGGTTCTAATGTTTTGGTCAATTTTCCAGAAAGGGAAAAAATTAATCTTCTCTTCAGCTTTTAAAGTCAACACCTAGGAGTTTTCAGAAATACTTAAGAATGGTGTTATGAATGTCCATTTGTGCTTTCTTTAAATATATAATAAAGAAACCTAAAAGGTACTAGAAGGGTGTAAATGGATTATTTGTGAAAATCTTTCCCTCATAGCTATTAGAGATAATTATCATGAAGTCAGTGATACATGGCCTCTGGTGAATGTTAATCAGCCTCTGGTGGTCTCTTTACAGGAAAAGCATCTGCAGGACAATCCAGCTGCATCACCCTCAATAAAGTGCTTTTACAGATTGAGGAGAGAAGCTACCAGCACTCAAAGTTATCAAAGCAACCAAAAGCAAGAGATGTGTTCTCAGGTATGACTGCTCATACCAAGGATCAAGATGAGGGTATCGGAGCTGGGTGTGGTGGTGCATACCTTTTGTCCCAGCACTCCAGAATCAGAGGCAAGTTGGTTTTTGTGAGTTCAGGCCAGTCTGGTCTCCATATTGAGTTTCAGGACAGCCAGAGCTATGTAGTGAGGCCCTGTCTCAAATAAAAAGAGATGAGATTATGTCCCTGTGACATACATAAAGCAAACTGATATAACTCATCACCAGAAATCTGACTGGGGTTGCAAGTAGGCTATCCCAAATCAGGAGTCTAATTCTAGGGGGGTTCTATCCTTATGGGGCACAACTTCTCCAAAACAGTTTCAAAGTTAAATATTTTTTTTTATTATTTTCCCTCTTTTAAACATTTTACATTAATTTATTTATTGTGGGTTGGGGATTTAGCTCAGTGGTAGAGCGCTTGCGTAGCAAGCACAAAGCCCTGGGTTCGATCCTCAGCTCCCCCCCCCCCAAAAGCAAAGAATTTATTTATTGTGTGTGTGTGTGTATCATAGGTGCATGAAACTGCCATGCCACACAAGGAAAGAGGACAAGTTGCCATCTCACCTGCCCAAAGTTAAGAGTTCTTACCTACATGGCCTGGGGCCAACCAGCTTCTCCATCTCCACTCAGCTTCCCCAACATCCTCTAAGTGACTGAGTATGGTATGTCTCTTTCATTCATCTCCTCCTGTTCTATGATGCTAGAAGTAAGCAGGTTCCCCCATTCTCCCCTTTCCTTGTCCTTTTTCTCACCTCTTACCCATTTCCTTGCCCAACCTTCTGGTCCCAGTTTGCATATCACTTCCTCCAGGAAGTCCCCATCCACACCCAAAGTTCTTTTCCTGAGTAGTTTCACAGCATCCATCACCCACCTCTTCAACCAGATGTCTGTGCTCTGTGGGACCTGCCTGCTTCCTTGTTGTCATCTCCACTACAACACTGTAAGTGTGTATGCGTGTGTGCATGCGTGTGTGCATGCGTGTGTGTGTGTGCGTGCGTGCGTGCGTGTGTGTGTGTGTGTGCATTCTTAGATGCAACTATTCATACCAAGTATAAAGTTAAGAATGTGCCCTTTTGACATGCATAAACATATATACATTATGCTTATAATGTATATAATCTATGATATGCTATAACATATAGGTGATGTTCTATGATTTGAACACTGATTCCAATGTGCTTATGACTGTATTCAAATGAACACTTTTAGAATGAATAAATTTCATATAGTGTTGTCATGAGGGAATTAGAAAACAAATATACAGGTATACTATTAAAAGAAGGTCAGAGGATTCTGGCCCCAAAGTTAGTATACCTGAGATAAATATGTTATTAATGCCAGTGAGGTACTGCAGATGTCCTCAAGACACAAGAAACCTATATTGAGGGACTAGCACTAGACTTCCAGTAGCAACTATGAGATTTGCATTTGCCTTTGAGTTCTTGTCTATAGATAGGAAGTGTAATACAGGGGCTAATTCTAGTCCTCTAAGAACTTCTTGGATAAATATTTAATGTGGAGATTTTCTGGAAGGAGTGTCTACTAGCCTCCAGGATGTGATGATAACACTGTTGTTATGTTTGAGGACCAGACCAGAGTAGGGTCAGAGCAAAGTCAATGACAGAGAACCCAGAAAGTCTCAGACTTCACCAAAGTTAGAAAAGAGTCTCAAGCATGGAGCAGCTTGATGATGATGAAGGATTTGAGGACAAGCCCCAAGGAAGTCATTATCCCATCAGACAATCCAATCATTAAGAAGGTCAGGCTGATCTGACTATTCTGGATGGTTAATTTGCCTGGTCTACCATATGGACAATTTACAAGAGGCAGGCAAGGCAAGAATAGATTCTCAAGTCTGGTGAGGACATTGACAATTCTATAGGCGACATCCTACTTTCCCTGGGACAAAGTCCAGAGCTTGAATATTGGTCTCTTGCTTCATAATGTTATTTAAGATATGATGGATATCTGGTTTAGACACAGCACATGTTATTAATGCCAGTGAGGTAACACAGATAGACATCCTCAAGACAGGAGAAACCTATATCAAAGGACTGGCACTGGCCCACTGCAACCTAAGGATCTCAGCAGGGTAAATCTTGTTTATAGTTCTTCACTAGGTGCCATTACGGTGGTGCCTCTCATTTCTGCCAGATGGACAGGTCATAGTCTCCATCAGAAACTCTCTTGGATAAGCTAGGAGGGAATCATTTTTATAAAGTGATTATATAATTTCCCGGTCCAACTGGAAAAGATCTTAGCTTTCAATCTAAACAGACCACGTGACAAAACCATAGTGAAAGCCATAAGAGAATTAGGAAATTCATCATCACAGTGACCTCATAGGAAATTCATCACAGTGACCTCATAGAGACTCATGTCCAGAAACCATTGATTTAAGTCCTGGCATCCACTCAGGCACACTCAATTTTCCTTTATACTCGCCTATTTTTCTTTCAACAGAAAAATGAAAGAAGGGCCCAGCAATATTTTGAGAGACTAGGAAAGTGAAGTTCACACTTGATTGACAAGTTCCTAAAGGAATTTCTGCTAGATGTTCAATATTTTGAATCTAAGCCACACTTTTGGCTTTGAACCAGCAGCTGCGAGGAGAGGCAGATGTGTCTTAGAAAGGAGGCAGGAAAGGCTATTTAGAGAAAGGGTCATTTGTTGTTTTCACTTCGCCTGCACATAGCTTTCATGACTCTGAAGCCAACCATTAAAATAGTTCTCCATTTTATTAAACCATGAGCTTTCTCCCAGTGGGATCTGCACCTCACTCACCTACCTATCTTCCTCTATCTTAGACAACAGGCAGCCAATAGATATTTGTTAACTGAATGAATGATGAATCCGTATATAAATGTCAATTTCCCTAAAAGCACTGTGTCAGAAAACCATTTACCTTTCCTCAATGCAGAGGAAACTACAAAGCAGCCTGGATTTATCACTAGCAGATTAAAGCAAGTGTATGCAGAAAGATGGTTCCAAGAGGTTCTTGGGTCAGAGCAGATTGCAGAGCAACTAACAGACCACAGTGGAAGAATGTTCTCCATGAAATGTCCTCATGTGTGTTGGGTCTTCTTTTGCCTGGAGAAGACTCCCCTGAGCTATCACAGCCTTCCCTGATGTGAGCAATTAGACACTGAGTCCTAATGGAAATGAGGGCAGAGAGACATAACATCGTGTAGATTGAAAACACACTCAGTACTCAACATAGTGCTTCATGAACATCATCTCTGCTGGGGTCTGGTCCTCTCCAAAAATCAGCTCTTGCCAACAGGATCTAATACTATGATGTGGGGCCCGAGAGCTTCTCCTTTGTGAATAGATTGATGTATTTACAAGAGGGTTTGTGCCTTTGTGTCCTTGTGTCTTCTGCCAGGTAAAGACAGTGTTGCTCCTTTCTGAAAGAAGCAGCATCCAAAACATCACACTGGATATAGAGACTGGACCTTCTCCAGACACTGAACTTGCTGGCACCTTGCTCTGGGACTTACAGACTCACCACTAAAATACAATTTGTCTGAACTATTCCATAGTAGCAATACCAAGAGGCTGCAGCAACCTTATCAGTCCTCAAAAAATCCCCACCCCCAAAAAGGGAACTCGTGTTATTTCTACTGAGCATCAAGAGGGGAAGTCACACTGCTATACACAGATTATCCATGGGGATTCTGACTCTAGGGTCCCATCTTCAGTCAAACTGAATTCTCCTTGGTTTTGACTTATCTCAATAGAGCCATTACCACATTGCACTGTCCCCAGAAAGGAACAAAAATATTTTTATGACTGAATGGCATTTTAGTAAGCAAGCAAACTTTGACTGTTCCCCTGAATCCTCTGGTTATTTTGAAGATATATAATGTCAAGAGCATGGGCAGAGGAGGGGCAGATGGGAGCTAGGTAGTGACTACCAAGCATTTTCAAATCTGCCAGGGACGAGTTAACAGGGCACGTGGACACACGGGCAATCCAATCACAAGGAAATTGGAGCACCTGTCTGTGAGGACCACTGTCCCTCACCATCCCCGTTTTTCATTGTCATAGACCTCCTTGCAGAGAGTCATTTCTAAGTGTGTCCTCCCTCCCCCCACTTGTCACAAGGTCTCTATCTGCCTGACCATAATGAGCAATTTGCTCTAATCCATGAATAGAAATTGGAATTTAATTCACTTTCGTGGCATTTTGAGAAGGGAGATGTTTAAACAAGCTATTTGGTGTCCTCTGCCTCACTATTGAAGGTTAATCACTATCCAATATTCATACGTTAGCTCCAAACTAGGTTCTTGAGAAAATGGAATAATTAAACCACAAGTGGCAATTATTTGTATTTTAGTAGGCTTCTTGCTAGAGAAACATTATTAAGTACTATCTTTTCTAAGTTGGTGTCCCATTCTCAAATTTCACTTTTCAAATATGTATGCCATCTATTAACTTCTGTTAATTCTGCTCGGTATCAAAAGCAGAAAGAAGTCATTACCACAGTGAAGGGTCAGTATTTTGCAATACACAATACAGATGATTCTACCTAAAATTTTTCTTTTGCTTCAGGAATTTGTCTCAACTTGTATGTATTCTAAACGTATAAACATTGCTTTATTAGAAATAATCCTAACTTTTTATTTAGAAACATATCTCTGGACTATCCAAATAAAGTTAATACCTTATATTCACTTAAAATTCTCTTTCCGAAGAAATTTATTGATGTTGGAAGATGTTTTTAATATAATATGGGTGGGAAATAGGTCCAATTTGACAGAGAGTAGGCATATAACTTGTACATTTACCGATAGACACATAAGAAAAATGATGACAAAGAAACATACCACCTATCTGAGTGTAGTGACTTTAGAAAGATTTTAATTGGCTTTCAACATTTTCTATTTTTGTAATAAATACATATCAATTTAAAACCTTTATTGCTGCCTCATGACCACCAATAATTTGTATCAGCGAAAGTTCTTCTCTAAACCTCAAGCACTATAAGCGGAAATGAATACTCCTCACAAATCCTCCTATTTTGGAACCTTCGTCAGAGATCAGCATGGTTCCTAATTTTGGTGTGGATCCAGTGTTCTCAGCAAGGTCACAGTGGACAATTCAAGCAGGTTAGCTATTTGGGGTGGTAATGATATTTTCACACATTGTGAGATGTTTCATAATGTCCTTGGTGTCTATCCCTGAATGCCAATAGCACCCACCTCTTCATCATGACATCTCAAAGCATCTCCAGATATATTTAAATGTCCTTGGACAAGACAATTCACCTCCTAACTAGAATTATTAATGTCCAGTTTCCTAGTCCCTTTACTCTATTTCAGCACACAAGCAGAATTGTAAGCCATATATGATAAAAATAAATGAGGTAACTATGAATACTTCTACAACATGATTTTCTTTCTTCAAAGTCATTCCCTATTATCTTCTATAAGTTAATGCATGTATATCTTATATAATGCACTAACAACCCAAAACAAAAGAAATTCAATAAAAACTTACAAAGGAGAAACTTATTTGATTGTAACCCAAAGACCATCAGGAATCCATCTGGGCACATCCCACCCTTTGGTAATAGACAAAACACCTTGAAATCTGCTGTAACTGAAAGCCATTAAAAAAAAAAAAAAAAAGACTGAAATGGTGAGATGACCATTCATGCAGAAGGTAGGAGAGAAACAAAGAGAGAGACTCTCACATTCCACAGCAGCTACCAGCCAACATGAAGCTAGCCCATGATTTTAAGTATTAATGTTTCCTCAATGGTGGCTGAGCTTTGACACCAGCCAGCTTTTATCCACCTTTCTCCATCTGAACTCACCACTACAAACTTCTTGTTTTAATGGATGTGGAGATTCTGAACCTCAGCTAAGTCCACTTTAACCTCTGAATTCAGAGTCTACGTCTAGAGCTGGGAACGTAGCCTAGTTAATAGCATTTACCAAGCACGTATGAGGCCCTTGGTTTCATTCCCAGCATCACAAAAATAAAAACAGACAAACCAATGAATCGTGGTTTAAAAATAGAACTTCATTCCTCTCCACCACAATGTGTCAGTCAACTTCACCCAAAAGAAACAGTGCAGAGACCTGTCCAAGAAGCTCCCAGTCCTGCTGTAACTCTTCTGCCTCAACTACACCCCGCCCCTCCAGAAGTGACAAATTCTCTGACCTTTTTGGTTAATTCTATTTTTGCTTGCTTTTCTTTAGGATCTATAATCTGTGTGTGCATCCCTAAACAGATGTCTGCCTTGGCAATTGTGACCTGATTACAGAAGGGTGACATTCAGTGTTCCTGCTCATCTTGCTTCTTCCACTTCCCATGTGTATGAGAACTGTCTACAGTGTTGACTGTAGTTACGATATGGTCATGTCTGTTACTGTAGATACAATGTTTAAACATTCTTCCTTTTCTAATACTTGGATATCTCAAGCTTTAAAAATGACAAGGAATTTTGTAATACACATTTTCATTCATAGATTTGGGGACATAATGTGCATAATATTCCCTAGGGTATAAGGATTTACCATATAGACATGGCATGGATTAACCATGCCTGCACATGATCTGCATATGGTTCAAGGTCATGTGAGCATGATGAAGCAGTTCACACCTTCACCATCATGTGGCTTTCCAGAGCATGCAGCCCCTACCTTTTAACACTATGTAATGATATGTGAACACCCTTGATTTCTTTAATATATATATATATATGTTTTAATATTTTTAATAAATTTATTTATTATTTTACCAGCAAGCATTTCCCCTCATTCCCCATTCCCCCCCACTTCTGCTCTGCCCCCATCCTCACCTCCTCCATTTCTATTCAGAAAAGGGCAGGCCTACCATGGATATCAACAAAACATGGTATATCGACTTGCAGTAAGACTAAGAACTTCCCCTTGTATTAAAGCTGGGCAAGACAACACAGTATGAGGAATAGGGCCCTGAAGCCAGTAAAAGAGTCAGTAACAGCCCTTGTTACCACTGTTAGGAGTCCCATAAGAAGACCAAGTTACACAATTGTCACATATATGCAGTACCTAGGTCAGTCCCATGCAGGCTCTCTGGTTATCTGTTCAGTCTCTGTGAGCCCCTATGAGCCCAGGTTAGTTGATTCTGTGAGTTTCTTGTGTCCTTGACCCCTCTGGCTCCTACAGTCCTTTCTCCCCTCTTTTGCAGGATTCCATATGTAGCCAGAACTGGCTATCTCCTGTGTCCAGATTGGTGCCTAGCCCAATTGTCATCCAAGAGGCTTCATCCAGAAACTAATGGAAACAGATGCAGAGACCCACAGCCAAATATTAGAAACACCCTTGATTTATACAATTGTGTAAAGGTCTCTGAACAGAATCAGTACAAGGTGATGTCATCTAAGTGAATGTCTGTTGTAGAATATTAGTTTAAGATGTGTTACATTTATTTATGCTATGGAATACTTGTTTAATGATGCAAATATGTGTTACATTCTTTTATGTTACATTTGTTTAACTGTGTAAATCTGTGTTACTTTACCTACCTAAAACACCTGATGGTCTAATAAAGAGTTGAATGTCCAGCAGCTAGGCAAGGGAGGGATAGGCAGGGCTGCCAGGCAGAGAGAATAAACAGGAGAAGAAATCTAGACTCCAGAGGAAGGAGAAGAGGGAGAAAAGGGGCCAGCCACCTAGCCACACAGCCAGCCATGGAGTAAGAAGAAAAGAAAGCTACATAGAATAAAGGTAAATAACACAGAGACAAAATGTAGTTAAAGAGAAACAAGATAATTTAACTTAGAAAAGCTGGCTAGAAACAACCCAAGCTAAGGTTGGGGATTCATAAGTAAGAATAAGTTTCTATGTATTTATTTGGGAGCTGGGTGGTGGGCCTCCAAAGAGAAAACAAACAAACAAAAACCAACTACAAACTTCTCCTCACTCCTGGGGGAAAGGAGGGACTTCATCCTTGACAGTCTGAAGAGAAGAGATGAGAACTGGAATTACTAAGCCATATTAGCCCTGGGTTGCAGGACAGAGGATACTTCAAATGCCTCACCATTATAACCATATATTTGCTTTAAAAAGAATTCTCCAAAAAGTTACACAAAATGATTATCAAATACAGCTGACTAAAACAAATAGAAAAGAAGGGCCAGTGGTGTTCTACACTGGGCAAAAGGAAACTGAGCTTCTTGCCTGCCCTCATCTGATCCTTCAAGTGACGCCTACATCAGCAGTGTTAGAGAGTATTTTCATGGAGTACTCTCTACCCTTCATCACACACACTCTCAGTCATGTTCAATGGCTCCCACTAAGCTGGGAATCACAATAGCCTCCTTGTTGCTCTCTCTGAATCCACTGTATTTTATTCTCCAAAGTCAGGAAACTTGTCTATTCCCATCTCTTCATGAACCTTTTTACATAGTGAGCAAACCACACCTAAATGCGTGAATGAATATATTCACTCTTGTTTCCCTCTGGATCCCTCACCAGGATGATGTTCTCAAACAATAAATGTACTATATTGCTTCCTCATTTAAAGTGTTCTGATGGCTCCTTCTGCCTGTTAGATAAAATTCCAAGTTACTGGCTATAGTTTACAGGGATTGTGGGTACGCCTCCCATGGCTTAGCTTTCTGCTGTGTCTTTCACAAGATCTCCCCTTAGAACACCTGGCTGTAGTGATTCTGAGTATCCAGAGCCTAAAACACTCTGCTCTCTGGTCTCAAGGATGGTACACACACCATTCTCTTTCTCTCATAGCAGAACAGAGGTTCTGTACCAATAATGTACCTCTTCCTCTGCCAAGGCACAGCAGGTGGATCACATGTAGACATAGAATCTCCTCTTGGATAATGGAATTTCAGCAGAAATGACTGTGGCACTTCTGGGATTAGAGAACCAGAGTGTAGTGTGAATTCTAATCGGTCTTAATAATAAAAACCTGGAGTTAGATATCAGGATGGAAGCTGAAAGATCAGAGAAACAAAACAGCTAGCCACCAGAAAGACTTCTTACCTCTAGTGATCCTCAGACTCCTGTCTCCACAGTGCTTTATCACTTCCTCTCTCCACCCAGCCATATCACTTCCTGTTTCCTCCTCCCAAGCGCTAGGCTTAAAGGCGTGTGTCTCCCAAGTACTGAGATCAAAGGCATGAGATCCCAAGTGCTGAGATTAAAGGAGTATACCACCACTGCCTGGCCTCTAGTGGCTCTGAGCTCTGATCTCCAGGCAAGCTTTATTTGTTAGAACACAAACAAAATATCACCACACCAGTGTACAAATCATCCATTCTCAATCATATATGCTATCTCTCTCTCTTTCTCTCCCACTATTTCTCTCTCTCTCCTTCTATTCCTCCTTCCTCCTCCTTTTGTCCCTCTCTCTCCCCTGCTATCATCTCTAATATTTCTCCTTCCATTCTTCCTATCCTCCCCTTCTAGATCCAAATTCCTTTATATGTGTGTCTGGAATCAAGGAACCTTTCTGATAAATTTTAAAAATGTCTTTTCTTCTCAGTCCTACAGTTCACTTTTGGAATAAATGTTTATAAATCACATACTTCATTTGTAAATTAAAAAAAATAATAAAACAACCGATCATTGGCTATTAAAATTACTGCAAAAAAAAAAAAAAAAAAAAAACCCAAGCTTGTAGTTCACCAGTGACACGCAGAGTATGTGATCATGTGTCTGGTTTGGCTGGCAGCAGACTGAAGCCTTCTGGCTAGTTCTGAATTGGTTCTGGATCATGCCATGACCATTATCACAGCAGGGTGGCCTTTTGGAGTGTTGTTTAAAGTGTGGGATAAAATAGCCACTGAAAACATCCACCAGGAAAGACAGGAAGGGATATCAATGGTGATTATCCAGTTGGCAGTCTTTCCCTATCTGTCTCCCTGCCTCTGTCCCTCCCTCTCACTTGCAATCATACCCTCTTTCCTTCTTTGGTGACATCCTATTTTTGGTGACAAATGCTGAAAAAAAAAAAAAAGGCAAATTAGGAAGCATTCACTTTAGTAGCAAGTAACAAAGAAACCCAGAACCCTCTCTCCTACCTATCCTTCCTGCTCATCTTCCGACCCCTTTCTCCTCCTCTTCTATCCTTTTGGGGGCTAACTTTAAATACTATAAAATGAAACAGTACATCATGAAATTATGATAATCTTTTTACAAATGAGAATTGCTTACGTGCGTGGCTTGTAGGACATGCGCTATTTGCTTTCTCCTTTGGAAGTCACTGGCCTTTTAAACAGGTAGAGTTGGACTAGAGATCACAGAGGCCATCTCAATGACATCTTTCAGACTCCTTTCCCATGAGCCTCTCTTTCCTGCTTTATCTTCTATTTCCACTGCTCCCACCCTTTACCTGTATTTCTCCACTGGAACTCACAGTTATTGTCACCTACAGGGCTTTTTTGATGAAGACAAAATTTTCTAAGCACTCTTTAGAATTAGTTCATATAAAAACATATGCATTGAACAGAAATATTTTATGGAACAGTTCAAACCACACAATCAAAATGCTATTTAGATGTAACAGCTAGGAGCATGTAAGAGAACAGGGAATGCTTTCCAACATGTCATTAGAAGGAAGAAAGGATGCTTATATTGTTTCCCTCACTTTCCTCAACCTGCTAACTCAATATGTAACACATTTATGAAACTGGATTTGATAGAGTTGGCACCATTCAAGCCCTGCTTCCTTATGGTATTGTAACATATTGACTTTTGAAAAGAAATCTCCAAAGCTACCTGTGTATTTTCAAGCATATTCAACATAGGAACCAAAGTGTGTGTTGGCCTCAAGTCTGTGAGCAAAAAGAATTTTAGTGTCTGAATTTTGAACTCTTTTCCCACAGCACTGTTTTCCTCTAAACTCTTTGGACAGTTTCTTAATGACCCAGACAAAACAAAGACTAGTTCAAAGAAAACAGGGAAGCAATTGTTAGTGTCCCCAATCTTCTTTTCTGCAGGATGATGTTTAGAGCCTATTAGGGAGTTTATCCTAGCAGTGGAAACTATCACATCCAAATGTATTAACTTTCCAAAATACAGTGCATTTTTACAAATGAAGAATTAATGATTAAATGAAACAGTCACACAAGGTCAACTATGCCTACATTGTAAAGAATGTTCAAAAATTAGCCAATTGAAACAAAGCAATGTTGTAATTTCTGATACTTATATAATCATTGAATAGCCACGTTTACTGGAAGGTTACTCTGTGCCAACCCCCATGCTGAAGAAGCCTGACATAACATCTAATGTTAAACTTGGTTTCTATGCAAAGTTTTGTTGGCATCCTACTTGGCAAATAAATATGGCTCACAAAGCTTTAGAAACATAAGGAGGGATAAGGCTTAACTCGAGTTTAACTAACTGCGGCCATTTTCAAAAATGAAATAGAATATGTGTTACCTAATAAAACCCAAAAATCTATACTTAGTAAATTCTAAGTGAATGTGATCTACTGTTGTTGTTTGCTATCTATCATCGGGCCAGGTGATAGGTCCTTCTGTTGAGGAGGGCTCTGGGTATTGTCAGAGCTCAGAAGAGGGATGCAAAGGACAGAGCCTGAGAAGGGCTGAGGACAGGGGAACAGATAAAGAACCAAGGCTGGCTGAGAAACTGCCTCCTTTGATTTTAATGATAATATCCACCTCCTTCCTTTCCTTCCACCCCAACTCCCTTTCCTCACACTGTTTCTTTCTCCTTCCTTCCTTTCCCTCCTTCCCCCTTTATATTGCTTGAGTCTCTGCTTCTATTTGTCTCTATGTTGCTATGAGGAAAAATCAAGTTTTTAAAGGTCAATACTTTTATCAAGATCATATGGTACATCTATGATTACTTTTATCATGATGATTGGGACATAAAACATGATGGCTGGATATCCATATGCATACTGAAATGGTTCCTATAGTGAGCAAATGAGCATTCCTCCTCTCACATAGTTTGTTCCTAACCACTTGCTTTGTGTCAAGAGCTCCCAGAGTCTATTCTTTTAGAAAAAAAAAAAAAAACCAAAAACTTAAATGTAGTATTGTTGTCTGTGGTCCTAGTAGTTTGTGAGTTAGATAATTTACAACGAGTTCTTTTTAGTTCATATCCCATTGCTTTCTCTGCTCTATTCCTCTCACTTGAAGAGGATAAGAATCTAGAGCAGGATAAGAGGAGGCATCTACCCAGGCTGGGAGCAAATGTGCCTCATGGATCACCCAAAGGACCAGCCAGCATCCTTTGGGTCACATTTCCATTTGCCTGCTCTGGAAGCATCTTTTTTTAGCTTCTACCTCAAAAGAAAACACCTTATTGAGTATCAAAAGGGCTACTCTCTACTGACCCCTCCAGCTACCAATTGAAAACAGTCTCTGCTCTGTCTTTCCCAGTACTTTGACATTTGAGTTTCAGATAGTAATACACTCTCCTCCGCCTCTTTGAGCCCTGGGATATTCCCCCTTGTTGCTAAACTGTACAGCTTGCTGCACTTTGCTGGCTTTGCAAATTGTAAAGATAGGAATGACCTCCTTTGGGACTGATTATATTTTTCAAAAATCTGCATTTTTCTTCGTATTAATTTTCAAGGAGGCCATTTTTTCTTCAACTAAATGCTGTTCTGAGCTTCGTAGATCAAACTAAGTGCATAGAATAATAAAATCCCTTAGGTACTTTGGTCAAGAAGGAATACAAACATTAATTAAAACAAGTGTCTTTTCTGTGAGAGAACTTTCCTAATGTCTTGCATTGAGCACAAGGTACATTTGCTTCTTATTTTGCTTAAAGACACCAATTATTGGTTATTGCCACTGAGTGCCCATACCTCAGTGCTGGTTACTTCATCATTAATTGTTTTTCATAGATAGCACTTGTGTGATTTGAGATGTAAAATATGTTTATAATCTGAGAAAATGTTAGCAAATAGCTTATGTGTGTATCTAAGAGGAGATTGAGTGGGGTAATTAATAAGGATTGATCAGTGGTCTGTACAAAACAGAACTTGAAGTAGGCCTTGGTGGTCTATCAGATGGTCACTTGGAGGCAGTAGCTGGAACTGGGCACCTGGGATGCTAAGTTTTCCTGTGGTATTCTCAGGTTTTAATAGCCTTTCTAAACACCCATAGATGAAGCATATTTTAGTTATGGCACCTAATCAATGATTTAAATCAGTGAGTTGTTTCTGATTTTAAAAAAAGCAAAAAAACAAAACAAAAACACCTAACCAATTTGTCAGCACAATGCTGGGAAGAAGAAAGTTTCTCATTTGATTTCATTGACTTAATACATCCTGGGAATAACAAGTATCCTGCTAGTCCCCAAACACAAAGAAGGAAGATGCATGCAAAATATCTGCTTAATAGAGCAACTGTCACTTGTTAAAAGAAATGTCTGTTTCCATTTCCTTGGGCTCTTTAGGAATGGGACCAAGCCAGGCATAACATCATTTGTTTCTGTAAGCACAGTTACGGCGCCATAAACAATCAAGAAGTAAATACACTTCTGCTTTTCAGCAAAGATGCATTCCTGTTCACAGATACAGTCTCCCCAGTTTCCTCAAGCACATGGTTATCTTTTTCCACAGTCAGGAAGGAAAGGACCATACATGATTCCCATGAGTCGAGAGTGTCCATAGCACTGACCTTGCCTGACAAGTAGCTGGCTGCTTGACTTAATTCATGTGGAGTGATCATGAATATTCATCTCTTTCCATTTTTTTTTCCTAGGGGTCTGAGGACATGCTTCGCTTACTGAGCTTCTTAGGATATCTTTTAGGACCCTGCAGTGATCAGTAAAAGAAGCCAAGTTCAGGTGTGAAACGAGAATGGAAGAGATGTAGAGTGGGAGGGCATTTCGAGAGGCTAGCACTTCTGATCCTTGGAAGCAACTTAGAGGGGAAATTTATAACATGTACTCTGCAGGAATTAAACTATAATTTGGAGAGGGTGGGGTTATCATATGTTCTTCTGCAACTCCTCTCGTAAGATGAATATATCACTAGATTGACGTGTCTGGATGACTTGGCTCCCATATAAGTGATACCCAATAAGTGGTTTTGTAGGAGAAGGGGACTGAAGAACCAGTTCACAGGAGGAGCAAAGACAACCAATCAGTAATTTAAAATATGTTTGAAACCTCAACAGTAACTGATGCTTTCAAAGTAAAACAATAACAGAAATGGGATACCATCTCTGTCTAATGTGTTGCAAAGTCTTGGAAGTGGCAGGATTGAAGAGGGTATGAAGGGCACAGTTGTTTTGTCAACCACAGTTGTGTTCCTTTGTTGAAGCAACAGCTTGATACTCTGCTTCTGGGTCTGTGAACCTGCTAATTCCCACCAAGGCTAACACCTGAATCCTGTTGTCTAGTGGTCCTGACCTGAAACTAATGCAGGAAAAGACTCTCCAACCACATGGGCAATAGACCTCTTCCTGGTTACACCAGCTGGGGTCTTGGTTTCCTAACTATTTGCATAACCAAAAGAATGTAAAACTACTCCATCTAGTAAATCTGCAATGCCCATTTGTACTGACAAACTAGTTGTTGACAATACAAACCGGAAACATGCTTTCCAGAGAGCAATTAGCAGCATATACCAGGAATATTTTTCTTTAAATATCATATTTTTCTTTTACTCTGTGTTCCCACTTTGAATATTTATTCTGAGGGGATAACCATAGGTAATCAAAGATGCATGTAAATGAATATTCATAGCAGCTATCTTAATAGCTATAAATTATAAATAGCCAAAAACAATCAACTTAATAGTCTTATATAACTGAGATTGGCCACATTTGAATGAAGCACTCATTAAAGTTGTGCCTTTAATAATATTTAGCAATGACCATGAATGAAAAAAAAAAAGAAATGCAATCCAATATAAAATAATTATTATGACTAGTGGGATTACAGGCAGTTTTTACTTCCCTCTATGGACCTGTGTTTTCCAAATTCTTTACAATGAACACACATTAGTTTCATAATGAAAAGTCATTTCTAGTACATGTGATAGTCATATCCTCTCTCACACAACCCTTTATCATCTCTATCTTCCCAGGGGGCACACCTTTTTTCAAGAAGCTCTCCTCTAGGGCCCCGTGAAACACTGGCAGGGACTAGTCAACTCAGAAAGCATTCCCCTCCCATAGATTTCTACCCTTCTCCATCTGAGCCATATGGGCACTATTCTCAGCAGCCCACTGTAGCAGGAATCTTAAAAGGTCTTATTAATAAAAACAATCCCAGGGCTTGGTATTAGGGTGAATGCCAGAAGATCAGAGAAGAAGAACAAGCCACAGCTTCCTCATCTCGACATTTCCTCAGCTGATCCTGTTTCCTCAGACTGGAAGCTTCTGTGTCCTCATCCCAATGGCTCTCAGCTGAACTGCTGCTCAAAAGCCTGAATGCTTAACCAGCCAAAAGCTTCTAGTTTCTGGTCTTCACACCTTATATATCTTTCTACTTTCTGCCATCACTCCCTGGGATTAAAGGCTCGATTCTTGGGATTAAAGACGTGTGTCACCATGTCTTGCTGTTTCCAATGTGGCCCTGAACTCAGAGAAATCCAGAGGGATTTCTGCCTCTGGAATGCTAGGATTAAAGGTGTGAGTGCCACCATTTTCTAGCCTCTGTATCTAGTGGCTGTTCTGTTCTCTGACCCCAGATAAGTTCATTAGGATGCACAATATTTTTGGGAACACAATACCACCACAGCTCACCTTTACTCTTCCAGGTGTTTGTAAACCAGTAGTTTGAGCTCAACCTCCTTTCTGGAAACCAAGGCAGAAGGAAAAGTGATCAGTGGAGTTTAGGGATCCCCCTGCTCTGCTGATCACTGACAGTACTTCCATATCACAGATATTCATAAAGATTCCAGTGTTGTCTGTCATAAGTGATTATTCAACCCAGAGCTGCTTGGCCAACTCAGTACAGCATAAAGGATATGCCAGACAATTGCTCAAAAGCTCTCTTTTGCCAAAGTTAAAGACCTAGTACCCTCCCATCATTACCATAAAGGAATGAGTCCTCCTTTTCTTTGCTCTTAAGAAAATAAATTTTTAAAAAGCCAACAAATTGAAGGAGGTCTTTACAGGTGCAACACAGCTAACATCTTCAATGTGTCTCCTGAGAAGATGGACAGGTGTTGTCCATGTAGACATGTTATACTCAAGTGGAGGGGGAGTATGAGAATCAATCCAGTAAAGAAAATGAAGCATACTTTATGTTTGGAGACACAAAGGATTTGCCAATCTGAGGCCCTAACTTCTATCTGGGGTGAGAGAAGTGACTCCCCTGAAGGCCGGAGTCTTCCTTGTGTCAGACCAAGTGATGTGGAGTAAAGCTGGGACACAGCGCAGGCAAATAGCTCCGAGGTGAGATTGCTCACTGGGATCAGACACTGGCTCTTGGGGGAACAAGATCAACATGGAGTATTAACAGAGAAGTTAAGGTGATCTGCATCTACTGCGGTTCATGCCTTCCATCAGTGCTGCTATAACTTTGGCGTGAATAGAGATGACCTGGAGAGACGGGACATGAAGACGACTCAGCAGTTAAGAGCACTTTTAGAGGACCTGGGTTCCATTCCCAGCTTCTACATGGTGACTCACCACCACCATTCCAATTTTAGGGGGTCTTATGCACGCTTCTGGTCTTTGTGGGCTCCTGAATGCGTGTGGTGCACATAAACACACACAAGTACATACATACACACATAAAGTAAATAGATACATGTTTTTCAAAATGTAAAAAAAAAAATAGTTTTTTAAAGTGCTAGCTTAGAAAGGATCTTTATCCTTGAAAGGCCAAGGACCTAACAGCCTTATCATTTGCTTCACTGCTCAAAGACTTTTTTAAAACGAGTACTTTTTGTCTGCTGCAAAAGAGCTCTGAGTTTACTAGATCATATTCTTGAAAACATAGCTGAAGGAGAGGGTCTCAGCTAGGGAGACAAAAGAGAAAGAGGTAGTTAAAGGAGGGGCCGGGTGGTGGTGGCACACGCCTTTAATCCCAGCACTTGGGAGGAGGAGCCAGGCGGATCTCTGTGAGTTCAAGGCCAGCCTGGTCTACAGAGAGAGATCCAGGACAGGCACCAAAACTACACAGAGAAACCCTGTCTCAAAAAACCCAAAAAGAAAAAAAAAAAGTGACAAGGAGGGATGGTGGGCATCTGCGCCAGTCCCTTTCCTCATCAACATGTGTGAATACCTGACAAAAACCAATTTGATAGAAGAAGGATTTATTTTGTCTGGAAATTCAGAGGAACAGAATCCCACCACAGGAGAGAAAGTATGGCTGCAGCACCAGCTTGGACCCTGGCACGGACCAGGCAGCAGATGAATGGAATGCCTAGTGCTCAGCTTTCCAACTTTTCATATAGTCCAGGAGCCCAGCCTATGAGATGGTGCCACTCACATGCTGGTTATGCCTTCTCTGTTTTCTCTCCAGAAACATCCCCACAGATATACCCAAAGGCATGCCTCATTAAAGCCCCATGTGTTTCTTCATCCAATCAGGTTGACAATTGAAACACACAGTCACAGGTTAGAGCAGTGTTAGCCATCGTCAACAGATTCTCATATGGGAAAGTGGTACCTACATTAAATCAAAGGAAGAAAATCGGACTGTCTGCAAACCTAAGTCTCTCAGGAGTTCTCCTAACCACTATGCTGACACTTTGGGAACCATCCCTAGAGTAACTCTGGCCTTGGAATTCTAGAACTCATTCATAATTCTAGTCATCTTAAACCTGGAATAACATCATTAACTCTAAGTAGGTCAAGTGGGTCCCCAAAATGGAGATTTGTAATTGCTATGAAAGGAGACTGAGACAGACTCCATCATCTTTAGTTGGGTTGGGAGCAGTTATATTGGGCCCATATTATGGCAACAGCCAAAAAATTGCTGATCTAGAGAGAGAGGGAGAGAGAGAGAGAGAGAGAGAGAGAGAGAGAGAGAGAGAGAGATAGATACAGAGATAATTATTGAGAAATACTAAATGAGAGACTTCATGAATCATCCAGGTAGTGGTGCATGCCTGTAACCCCAGCAAAAACAGAAAAGACTAAGAATTTGAAGCCAACTTCAGCTATATAGTAGGTTCAAGGCCAATCTGGACTATATGAGACTTTGTTTCAAAAAGAAAAAAGGGTGGGGATGGGAAGTGGGGAACAAATAAACCCAAGGATGTAGTGTCATGCTGATGGTCAAATGGGTTGCCCTGGCCCCCATCTGCTGCCCACTTGCTAATTCCATGCCCTTTTAAGACTAGCCGGTTACACTCCTGCTTTGGACACCATCGTTTCCATTAGCAATGCCTACCTATGATGTTTATGCAGCAATGAATGGGTCTTAGGTAAGTAGCTCCACAGCAGTCCCACTTGGCCAACTGCAGCACATTCTTTCTGCTTGCTGGCTTTGTTTTTCATACAGGGAAAAAAATCTCCTTGTTCAAAGCCACACACATGATTCTGGCCAGCCATTGTTCATCCGGGGATAGTTTCCAGCCCATGGGTGTTTTATCACAATGTTCCATTGCTCCAAAAGGCTGTCACACTTAGCTGGTCAATTTTAATCAAATCCTTTGCCCACAAAGTAGCAAAAGGTGCAGACTCATCATTGTCCCATAAAGTTGCTCCCAGCTAATAAAAGGCATGTTATTTCAATTGTTGCCTGTATACTTAGTGCAAATCTATTTCAATTACAAGAAGAATTTGTAAGGAAATATTGGAAGGAGAAGCCCCACCATCAAACCCCTCTACAGTAACTTCAACCCATTAAATCAGAACAATTTACTTGTCTTTCATTTTAAGTGGGAAACAGCAAAGGACACTAGAGAGAAAAGCAAGGCAGAATTTTAATTAAATCTTTTCAAATACCTAGTATAATAATTTACCTTGGGCTTGTGCAGGGGATGTTTTAAATGAAATCTCTGTGCAAGATAATCAAATGACTTGGAACTCCATGCAACATCTCAATATGTTAAAGACAGTCCTTCTGATCACTTCCTTCTGTTACTTCCATGGAGCAGCTGTGGCTTGGGACCATTGGTATCACCAAGTCTAATCACCCTGTATTCCAAGTTCAACACATGGACAGTGTTCACAAGCATATTTCATTAAGAATGGGCCCACCTGTTCCATTTTGGTGCTGATGCTCATTCACAACCATTTTGAAAGTCTATGTAACTCAGAGCTCCTCGAGTCTCACAGTGGCAGTATTTTCGAGCTAAGTGCTAACCTAGGTACTCCAGGACCTATAGTTTCTTCTCCAAGGATGAGAGTTGGGAATTCATTCACGTAGCCTCAGAGGTATAAGTGGACGTTACAGCTTCTAGATCACCCAGTAACAGATCTAGACTCCCAAAGCCAACTGAAGTGACTAAGTACTCCTGCTTATTCCTAGTCAGTCCATAGTACTTTCCAGTGAACTCAGATGTGTAAGGGTGCACACAAGAATGATGATCTCCAGGTGTGTCACTCAAGACCTTTTGGGAGATCGGGATATGATTGGTGGAAGAATGTTGGTTTGGCATACATGATATGGGTTCCGTACTCAACAGTGTAATATAGATAGATAGACAGACGATAGATAGGGCACACTCATATATATTATTGC
The DNA here is from genome assembly GCF_903995425.1 of Onychomys torridus. Classification (NCBI taxonomy): domain Eukaryota; kingdom Metazoa; phylum Chordata; class Mammalia; order Rodentia; family Cricetidae; genus Onychomys; species Onychomys torridus. Next base: position 46,129,776 of record NC_050449.1, read on the forward strand.
TTTTATTTTTCTCAGGAGCTCTAAAGGTAGAATTGATCATTCTGCCCACTTTAAACTGAATAGCTGAAGTCCTAGGCCTGAGTCTCCTAGCCTGACTATGTTTGAATCTGTTCTCCTCTATGTTTATTAAAACCTAACTTTGGGAGCTAAAGAGATAGATCAGTTAGTGGTTAAGGGTGCTTGCTGCTTTGACAGAGGACTCAGGTTCCCAACACACACACATACACACACACACACACACACACACACACACACACACACACACACAGAGTATACCTACATACATGCAAGCAAACACTCATACACATAAAATAAAAATAAATCTTTTCTAAAAATTGTAACTCCCAAGTGACATAGCAAGACTATCAATTACCACACACTCTAGAGTGACCACCACTAACTTCTTAAACATTGTCCAGGAAGTATTGGAGCATCATGGTTTGTTTCCTATGCCATAGCAACCCACCTGAGAAGTTATCAGGCCTCCCTACTTCCTTCTCTCATTACCTGTACTCCCCTGACAGCAGAGGATAGCATCCCTCCCCTGGGATACTGAATAAAGACGCACCCAAGGTCACAAGTAGCTTTTGTGTGCTCTATAAGGATTCTATCTTACTCTTTCCCTCTGTCTCTCAAAACTGGTTTCCCATCTTCAAGAATCCCATACTTGACCTTATAAGGAGAGGGCCAGGCTCTGGTTTCTTTTGGATGGGCACACAAAGAACACAGTTTTACATTCAGTGAGCTCTCTCTTGTAATAGTCAAAGCTTGATCTGAACTCAGAATCTGTATTTCCTGCAATATCTTGGTGTTTAGCTAGTAACTTGGGTTAAAAAAAGAACCACCCGCTCCCTCCACATATCTCATCCATCAGCAAATGCTGCTTACTCCACCTTTCCATTATATCCACATTCCGATCTCATTACTACCTACTATTGCTACAATTCTGGGCCAGGCCACTTCTTTTCAGACTTGGATCATTGGAAAACATGCCGTCACTGTTGTCCCAGATTCTATACTTGCTTCTCCAGATAACACGCTCCATACAGCACCATCTCACTGACCCGTGAGATGATCATGCTTCCAAGTGCTGGTATTTCCCCATCTGAATTAATGTAAACTCCAACTTGCTTACAGAAATGCATACGCTCAACACAGCCTGCTCCCTAGTTAACCTATTGACCTCTTTGTCCCCAATTTTATTCCATTCTAGCCACATTGGCCTCAATGCTGTACCTTAACAGGAAGATAACTTCCACCTCTGGGCATTTGCACAAGCTGTCTACTCAGCCTGTGATTCTCTTCTCCCAGATGGCTTCATTGCCTAAGTGTCTTTTTCACAAGTTGAATTGATTCCCTTTCCCTAAGGGATGCCTTTTCTAGCCATCCTATTTTAAAATGCAAGTTTCTTACCTAGTAGCCAATATTCCTGACTAGTCTGTCTCCATTTATTTTTCTTGCTTGCATCTCCATTTTCTAGTGCACTGTAGGAGTCCTGGTTATGGACATCCTTCCACTGGAAGGTATTTTCAGAAGGCTTCGGTACACATGTTCATTGCTCAGCAAATATGTGTTGAACAAAAGATTGATTCTCCATAGAAGTGCACAAGTTGCCCTATCGATCCATCATGTTTCTGGAAGTCTCTGTTTCCAGCATGGGCTCTTTTGAACCCGGCACAGCAGCAGAGGAGAGGCTCCAGTTTTGAAAAAGCAGGTCATGATGATCTGAACACAATTCCAGGTCATTTCACTGCAACTTTTCCAAATAGTAGGTCATTTGTTTCTTTCAATTAGATCATGCCATTACCTCCTACTCTGATCATGGAAGGTCAAAGTCTCCAGATATGTTTTAGCCCTGGGTATTTCCACTCTTGGTCCTGTCGGACCTTAGAGCATTTTGCTTTCAACAGCAATAAGACAGAACAAGCTAGCTCCACTGATCTGCTTCTTCTCTGAAGCCTTGCTTGAAGACATGTCTTGTTCCATAGATAACATGGAAATCTTTCCCTCATTTTTGATAGTCCCACCTTAGGATCTGAAATGTGTTATTAAACATCCTTGTTTTTAAGTCTATTTTCTCCCATTAAAATGTAAGTCCCAGAGTGAAGGTCATCTTTTTCTTCATAATCCTGCTGTCTGTCGAGGACCCAGAATATAGCAGAGTGTCAGCAAATACCAAAGGAACATAAATGAATAGATAGAGGGTGGTGACTAGCTGATCCAGTGTTATTTTCTTGGGTCACAGCCATGAAGAAAGCAGCAGTGAAGTCATAGTGCAATCATTATCACCAGCATCGAGTAACTACGCACCTGTTTGAAGCAGGTATTGGAGGCCATTGGACAACAGTCTGAAGTAGGCGAGTGTAATCATATGACAATTACTAGCATTAAAAATATCATAAGATAAATGCATAGTAGAGGGAGAGAAAACTATAGCCGTTCAGATTAGCATCGTCCAAGTCTTTAGGGGAAATATGACACGGAATTAGGTTTGGAAGGACGAGATAAAATAACTGAGTTGTAGTACAAAGAAGGGAGTGAGTCATTGGCACACTTGACCAGAGCAGATTCTGAGAAGCCACACAAGTCCATGCTACAGCAAAACACAGATGAAATAAAGTCACTAAGAATGGGGCAATTGCTGTTGGACCCAGACTTCTCACTATCAAGGAGATGAGTTCTTGATTTAGACAAGTAAGTGGGATGAGATGAAAAGATGTGGAATAAGAACTAGGCTTATATCCTGAGACATGGAGAATGCATTATAGCAAAATACATGTGGCACAGCATTTAAAATGGCAAGTGCCAAACTTAGCCCTCTGTGTAAATATGTGTGTGTGTGTGTATGTGTATGAATGTGTGTGTGCATGATACAAGTGGACAGTGTATTGCAAGTAATTCATAATGAATGCTGGGAGGAGAGACAACCATTAGCAGTAACAGGAAGAGTCAGATTTTAGCAACAGAAGCACTCGATAAGCTGACAGAGTGAGGAAAAGTCAGAAGTGAAATATGACTCTGGTGTGTGGTTTGAATAAATAATGATACTATTTAACAAAATAATGGATATAGGAATGGGAGATAACTAGGGGGTTTGACAATGACTCTAATGTGCTATATGTTAAGAAGAACAGCTAAAAGGATATTGCTAGTAGATTAAATCAAAGGGTCTTAAGCTGTACCACGTGGACATTAAACTTGAAAGCAGTTAAGACTAAAAACTCTATTAACAATATCAGCCAGATTCCCTGTCTTTAGTAGCCACATGTGACAAGTGCCTACTTTATTACACAATGAAAAGAAAACATTTCCAACTTAGCAGAAGGTTCTATTCAATACTATGCAGCAAGAGTTCTCATATGCATCTAAGGATTACTTGGGCATTTGGGAAATGATAAATTTATGATAAGTGAGGATGAAGAGTTTTAGGGAAAAAATGTGAATGAAAGAAGAAAGGAAAGTCCAGAGTAGAAATAGAGAAATAGAAATCCACAGGAGAGGAGTCAGAAGCAAGCAACCAGAGAGTAAGAAGGACAGAGGTCACCTGGTCCTGAGGAACATGCCGGAAAAGGAACCAGGAGGCTTACAAGTTTAGGTAGAAGGGAGCTGAGAAGCGGCCGGTGAACTTGGCTCAGCAGAGATTATTTACCGCTTCCTCTAGGTATTTTCAACAGTAAAGTGAGGCTTGGAGTCAAACCTCATTGACTAGAGAAACATCTAAGTGTTTCAGTTTCTTTGAAAAGTTTTCTAAGACATAATATGGGGGATGGGCATGGACACCTGTTATTGGCACTTGAGAGGCTGAGACAGTGAAAGTAACACATTCAGACAGGCAAAGGTTATATTATTATCTTCAGGCTAGCTGGGGCTACTTACCAAAAACCTGAACAAATAAAGTACAGCAAAAAAATAAAAGAAAGAAAGAAAGGAAGGAAGGAAGGAAGGAAGGAAGGAAAGAAGGAAGGAAGAAACCTACATGGTCAAGTGGGGAAAAAATGTTCTTAGGAGGGAAGATCCATATTTATAAATTGGAGAGAAGCTGTCATGAAGGTAATGAAGTTAAAAATACAAAGGTAGAGGACAGGTGGATAGAGAGGAGGTGAAAGGAATTGGGTCACAGTTAAGGCTGGAGATGCTGCCTTGGGAAGGAAGTTGAGCAGTGTGACCGGGGCTGAATGAGTGAAAAGTCAGAGGGGAGGAAGTTCATGACAGGGACAGTTTGAATTGTTGCTCCATTTACTGACTATCCAACGCTGAAGAACAAAACTTATGCAGGGCAAGAAAACAGTTTTCATTGTCCATTCAAACAAAGTCTGATAGTCCAGCAGGGAGCCATCAGTGGTCTAACGTTGGATGTGAATTTTAAGGCCATCTCATTAACCCCTAAAGCCCGTTGATGTTGTCTTCTAGCAGAGTTGGACTGTAGCACGAATCGTAATAGGTCTTATTAATAAAATCAAACTTGAAGCTGGGTATTGGGGTTAAAGCTGGAAGACCAGAGAAGCAGAACAAGCCAAAGCCAGCCTCACCTTGCCAATTCCTCAGCTTATCCTGTTTCCTCAGACTGGAAGCCTCTGGGTCCTCATCCAGAATGAATCTCAGCTGAATTGTTGCTAAAAGCTTACAAGCTTAACCTGCCCTAGTTCCTGGTCCTCATACATTATATATCTTTTTGCTTTCTGCCATCACTTCCTGGGATAAAGGCTTTTTTACCACAGCTGCCTGTTTCTAGTGTGGCCTTGAACTCACAGAGATCCAGGCAGATCTCTGCCTCTGGAATGCTAGGATTAAAGGCGTGTGTGCCACCATTTTCTGGCCTCTATATCTAGGGGATGTTCTGTTCTCTGACCCCAGATAAGTTTATTAGGGTGCACAATATTTTGGGGAACACAATATCACCACATTGGACCACATTAATATTCCACAGCTTCTGTTCTCAAGGATTCAGGGAACACCAACCAGGGCAATAGTTTTGTTCCCATATCCCCCAAATAGAGAATTTAGGAAAAAAAAAATGTGTAGCAAAAATACTCAATTAGAGATGCTGTGAGCATGTGGGTTGTGGCCGCAAAGAGAGCCACAGATGTAACAGCTGCTTGATTACAAATGATGAGCATAACTAGGTCTTCTTAATGTGTAGAGAAGTTAAATAAGGAAGCTGAATCACAAAATTGCCCATGAGAAATTAGTTAGGCAGGAAGCTCTGACCTCCTTACCCTTAATGCTAAGCCCATTCTGGAAATCCACATCATTATCTCCTTTGCTGCCTGAGGTTTGCTTTCCATCCTTGTCATTCAACTGACACTATGGTCCCAAAGGTCACCAGTGACTTCCTAATGGTCACACTTGGCACACTTTTCCTGTTTCTTTTTTCTATCTCCATTTCTTTGAAACTAAACACCACTAAGTGACTACGGTTTTTGGAGATGCATAAACTGGTTTCTATTAGGCGATACTGATTTCCTAAGTTTTGACTATTCTGCTTTTCAACTCTTCATGCATTGAGGATACTCTCCAAAGAAAGGGCCAGCCTCCGTCTTCAAGTGGACCCAAAGCAAAGGGCGGAGGGAGGCAGGTAGTAAAAAGCAGCTGGACACTGATAGCACGTAGATCCTGGACAGACGATGTAACAGCGAATCTAAGGACCAGTTGGTCTCCTCACCCAAAGGGTTATCTGTGAAGCCCATTAGGCCTTGCAAAATAGCCTGTGCTGCAACTATTTAGGCCTGTCATTGTATCATAAAAGCAGTTCCATGCATCTATAAATAAATGACTATGGCTCTAACCCATAAAATTTTTAGTTATAAAAATGACAGTAGCCTATGCACTTATCCTTGTTGTCTCCTGAATCTAATGGGGGCTAAATGATTAAACTTAGAGCACAATCCTGCAGGCGGATGCCACAGATATATCTTGACTGAAACAGTGACTAGTGTGCAGAACGGGGGAGACTTTCTGATCTGCCAAATTACCAGGGCTGGAACTCCTTTTAAAGGTGGACTAGGAGTGAAGTGGGGTTCCTAGTTGTTTAAAAACATCTGTAGAATTGTAGCTATCCCAACACTTTAGCTTTGATAATAGAGAGCCTGTGTCCCATAGTGCAATGGCCAGAGTTTTGCATAGGGAGCCATTATAGAAGGCTCCATGGCCCACATGTCACCCCTGTGACTATGTAGCAGCTAATTCACTTTCGTAAGTGAATTAAAAATTTACTTGCCTTTCTGAATCTGGCTTACCTCACTCAGAATGATTTTTTCTAGTTTTACCCACTTGCCTGCAAATTTCATGAAGTCATTGTTTGGTTGTTTTTGTTTTTGTTTTTGTTTTTTAACAGCTGAGTAATACTCCATTGTGTAAGTGTACCACATTTTCTTTACCCTTTCTTTGGTTGGGGGCATCTAGGTTGTTTTTAGATTCTGGCTGTTATGAATAATGCTGCTACGAACATAGTTGAGCAAGTGTCCTTGTGGTATGATTGAACATCCTTTGGGTATATACCCAAGGTTGGTATAACTAGGTCTTGAGGTAGATTGATTCCCATTTTCCTGAAAAACCGCCATATTGATTTCCAAAGTGACTGTACAAGTTTGCACTCTTGCTCCACATCCTCTCCAACGTAAGCTGTCTTCAGTGTTTTTGATCTTAACCATTTTGACAGGTGTAAGATGGTATCTCAGAGTTGTTTTGATTTGCATTTCCCTGATGACTAAGGATGTTGAACAATTCTTAACATGGTATGTACTCACTCATAAGTGGATATTAGGAGTAAAGTACAGGATAACCAACCTACAATTCTCAGCCCCAGAGAGGCTTGATAACACAAAGGGTCCAAAGAGGGATGCATGTATATCCCTGGGAATGGGAAATAAAAGAGATCTTCTGGGTAACCTGGGGGTAGGGGTAGAAGGATAGGAGCATGGAAACTTGAGGGAGTGGGTTGGGCGGACTGGGTGGGTTAGGGGTGGGACTAAGAAGGGGAGTAACAAAAGAGACATCTTTGCTGGGGGATGTCTTTCTGTATGTTGTGAGTATGTGTGTGGCTCCCATTGGATAATAAATAAAGCTGCACTGGTCTATGGCAGGGCCGATAAGGTTAGGTGGTACATTCAAACTGAAGAAGAGACAAAGAAGGAGGGTGGAGTCAGGGGAGACTCCAGTCCCGTCCAGTCTGTGTCGTCTAAATGTATAGAAATGGGTTAATTTGAGATAAAAGAGCTAGCTAGCAAGAAGTTGAAGTCATAGGTCACACAGTTTGTAACTAATATAAGCCTCTGAGTAATTATTTTATAAGCAGCTAGGGGACTGCAGGTGGGAGAGATTCATTCAGACAAGACTGGATAAATTTCTGTGAGGACTCAGAAGCTTCCAGCCTGAGGAAAAAGGATCACCTGAGGAACTAGCAAGGTGAGATAGCTGTGGCTTGTTCTGCTTCTTCTCTGATCTTCCAGCATTCACCCCAATAACTGGCCTCGGGTTTGATTTCATTAACAAGTACCTTTTAAGATTCATGCTACAACTGGCGCCCAACGTTCGTGGTACGAATTCATGAAAAAGCCTCTTGCCTTTGGCCTTATGAGCCCTAGCTCAGGCCGGAGCTACACGCAGCCGGCTATGGTGGCACATGCCAGTAGGATTTACTGAAGAAGGCAGAGGCAGGAGCATCCCGAGTTGAGGCCGGCCTAGGAGAAGCTTCGACCCGGGGCAGAGACACAAACAGTGTCGGTGGAACCTTGGAGGCAGTGGCTGCTGCTTTGAGTTGCCGGCTGCTTCTCATCGTGTTGGTGACTTTGGTGATGCTGCTACCTGGAACAAAGAATTTACTGCTGCTTGTTCAGAGAAGAATTGCCAGGACTATCGTGTTACGAGAAAGTATCGGCAAAGGTCAGTTTGGAAAAGTTTGGCAAGACAAATGGTGGGGAGAAATTGCTGTGAAGATATTCTCTTCTAGGGAAGAACGTTCATGGTTCCAAGAGACATACAGACATGAGACTGTGATTGCTCCAAACCACAGAGGAGGCAAAAAAAAAAAAAAAAAAAGGTCTTCAGAGAACCATGATCATGCCTAACAGTGACTTTGAAATCTTCAAAAGGATGATGGGACTCCACAATGATGATTTCACATGGACTAAGGTAAAGCCATTAAGCTGATTAACACCACAGAAAGATCGATTTTGGACTGCAAACCACTTAGGACAATTTCGAGATGACTGGCTGAGATGATACAGCCTGACAGACTACCTGAACAAGGACTTGAAACAAGCCCTGCACTTTCTCATTATGCAGCGGCAGGACAAATGATACAGGACTTGACAATTAACCCAAAAATTTTCTTTTCAGGATCCCCTAAAGATGAAAGTAATTTTAAGAAAACGACGCCCACACCCCCAAAAGGTAGGATGGGAAGTTTTTGGTCGTTTAATGAGCTTTGGATATTGTCATGGTTTACGATGATTGTTTACAAGTTGTTAATTGTTAATGGTCAGGAAAAAAGCTGAACATAAAGATTAGATTCAGAGGTTTTGTTTAAAAAAGAAAAGGAAAAAGGAGAATATAGATATGAGGTAGATCACTGAATCTACTCTGAGAAAAAAGATGAAGAAATAATAGGATAAATGGGTAGATCACTGAATCTACTCTAAAACGAAAAAGAAGATATAAAAATGACAAAAGGTAGATTACTGAATCTGTTATGAAAAGAAAAATACTTTTAAAAAGGAACTACTTGTTTTAAACAGGATAAATAATGAAAATTTTTGTCTGAGTTTATCAAATGTTACTGGACTGGACATTGTTATATATAATGGAGTTTTTCGCCTGAATCTGTCAAATGTTAATGGACTAGACATCATTAATGTAATCTTGATTGTGTACATTGTATATACTTATTGGATATGATTTTTCTTGTATTAGTTATAAGCTTTTTTAAATTTTAGACAAAAACAGGGGAAATGTGGTGGGTATTGTGTTCCCTGAAATATTGTGTGTTCCCCGAAATATACATATCTGGGGTCAGAGAACAGACAGCCACTAGAACAAAGCCAAAAATGGTGGCTAGAAAATAGGAAGAGTAAGCCCTAACAGAATTTGGGCGGTGGTGGTACACACCTTTAATCCCAGCACTTGGGAGGCAGAGCCTGGTGGATCTCTGAGTTCAAGGCCACTTTAAAAACAGCTAAGCATGGTGACCACGCCTTTAATCCCAGAAACCCAACCTTTAATCCCAAGGAGTGGGAGCAGAAAGAGAAAGGTATATAAGGCGTGAGGACTAGGAACTAGGAGTAAAGCATGTAGTTAGGCATAACTGGAGAAGTATTCAGGCTTTGGAGCAGCACAGTTCAGCTGAGAGCCATTGGGATGAGGACTCAGAAGCTTCCAGCCTGAGGAAAAAGGATCACCTGAGGAACTAGCAAGGTGAGATAGCCGTGGCTTGTTCTGCTTCTTCTCTGATCTTCCAGCATTCACCCCAATAACTGGCCTCGGGTTTGATTTCATTAACAAGTACCTTTTAAGATTCATGCTACATTTCTGGCTACACATGTTGATGGAGGGGTCATTTCAGGGATAGGGAGAAACCTGGTGCCAGGGAAACTTCCAAGAATCTACAAGGATGACCCCAGCTAAGACTCCTAGCAGTAGTGGAGAGGGTGCCTGAACTGGCCATCTACTGTAATCAGATTGGTGACTACCCTAATTGTCATCAGAGAGCCTTTACCCAATTAGTGATGGAAGCAGATGCAGAGATCCACAGCTAAGCACTGGGATGAGCTCTGAAGAAAGGGAGGAGGGATTGTATGAGCCAGGGGTTTCAAGTTCATGATGGAAGAACCCACAGAGATAGCTGACCCGTGTTCATGGGAACATGTGGACTCTGGACCAACAGCTAGGAAGCCTGCGTGGGGACAGCCTAGGCCCTCTGCATGTGTGTGATAGTTGTGTAGCTTGGCCTGTTTGTAAGGCTTCTAGCAGTGAGATCAGGTCCTGTCCCTACTGCTTAGCTGGCTTTCAGGAATCTGTTCCCCATGCTGGATTATCTCATCCAGGCTTTATGCAGGGAGAGGAGCTGGGTTCTACCTCAACTTGATGTGCCATGCTTTTTTTCAAACCCATGGGAAGCCTATCCCTTTCTGAATGGATACAGAAGAGGAGTGGATGGGGAGGGAGTAGGTAGAAATTGGGAGAGAGGAGGGGATGGGAGAAGAGGAGAAAGTAGAAACTGTGGTCAGTATGTAAAATAATTGAAAAAACGTTAATTAAAAAATTTTAAAAAATGTACTTGCAAATTCTGTAGCTACCGTCTAGGCCTTCAAGAATTGAGGCCTTGTTTTATGTGAAACTGCAGTTCCTAAGTTTTATTAAGCAACCTGTTTGTCATCTTAACTCAGAGATTTCTTTCCTCTACCCTAATACCATCCCATGGGATCCCTAATTGTTTTCAACAGGAATAGATTTTTTTTTTTTTTTTTTTTTAGGTTTTTCAAGACAGGGTTTCTCTGTGTAGCTTTGCGCCTTTCCTGGAACTCACTTTGTAGATCAGGCTGGCCTCGAACTCACAGAGATCCACCTGCCTCTGCCTCCCAAGTGCTGGGATTAAAGGCATGCGCCACCACTCATCTTAATTCAGAGATCTTTTTCCTCTACCCTAATACCATCCCATGGGATCCCTAATTGTTTTCAAGAGGAATAGATTTCTAAAGGGAATGTAACCGTGCAGCCATGCAGATATTTCCCTCCTGTGTACTGGGAGCTCCTGGAGTCCTGGATCAAGCTCTGCGGTAAGTTAGCTGATGTGAAATCCAGATCAGCCACGAGCATTTCCTTTGCCTTTCTATACCCCCATCCCTTCATCTGATAAATGACTATAAATAGCAACAAGCTTATTAGGAAAATGAAATGAGATCATTTGTGAAAAGTGCTTAGAAACATATCTCATGCATAGTAAATATCTACAGGCCAGCTATTGCATGGAATCTAATTAGCTTCGTATTCTGATTTCTTCCATTGTTTCAAAAAGAGTGGGGAAAAAATTAAAAGAAAATCCTATGGGGATTGAGAGTGTATTAAAAATTCAAAGTTATCCATAATATTGTGAGCCAGAAACCTTTAAACAATAATTTAAAAAAAAAAACAAAAAACAAAAAACAAAAACCACTACAGGTCAGGCGGCGGCGGTGGTGGGGCATGCCTTTAATCCCAGCACTCGGGAGGCAGAGCCAGGCGATCTCTGTGAGTTCGAGGCCAGCCTGGGCTACCAAGTGAGTTCCAGGAAAGGCACAAAGCTACACAGAGAAACCCTGTCTCGAAAACAAAAAACAAAACAATAATAAAAAAAAATCCACACCTTTTGATGTTTTCTTCCAGATTTTCTCAGTGTGTATGCATATGTATATGCATACCTTTTGGATCATACATAATTGAATAACTCCTTTTTAACTTGTTCTTGTGTTATTCTTTCTCAGTTAGAAGGCATCCCACAGAATTGATCATAATGGCATATCCCTCTTTAGGGTCCAAGAAAATGCTGAAGTAAGACCACAGACTCAAATAGGACGCAAAGACAAAGAGTGTTTATTCCAGCATGCATGCAGGGTTGATACCTGTACAAAATGGCGACCGAGCATGCAGGCTCCTTTTAAGCACAGCTAGAGGAATTTCAGGAACAGTTAGGTCATCTCAAACATAACTGGTTAAGCAAACAGCGGTTACACTAGTGTACTTTTAATTAGCTGAGGTTTTGTCTTTGGACACACCTGGGTAAGTTTCAAGGGGGTACAGGGACTGTCCTTATTTTTGGTTATTGTTATGAGATACTGAGGGGCTGACTGTGACCTTGTAAGTGTTCTCTTCCCCATGTCCTGTTGTCAGGAGTGTTTTGATGAACAGTCCTTTGTTTAAAAACCTGAAATTTAGACCCAGATTGTGAAATGGATGCCAGGGTTCAGGGATCATTGTGGAAAACAGGGAGGAAAAAGTGTAAGAACCAGGGGTGGTGGATGGACAACTCCAGGGAAACTTTGTCTTATGGGAACAGCCTGGAAGCTGTACATATGAACTCACAGTTTTTGAAACAAGCTTGTGAAAACGCCCAGGCCAGACGACATCCCAACAAGAAGAGGAGAGTTGCCACACAATCCCACTAGTTATGGAGAATGGGGCTAGATCTGGGAAGAAATGAGGGGTGAATAGTATCAAAACATGTTGTATGAAACTCTTAAATAATTTAAAAATTAACTAGAATGTATTTCTACCATTCCATCAAAATCCAATTTGAGTTTTTAATTGTAGTTCCATGAGTATCCTAATCATAAACCACGATTTATTTAAAAAAATAATCAATTTTAAAATCCACTACTTTTGTTTTTCTTTAAGTTGTAAAATTTTTGCCATCGCAATTATTTTTGAGACTTGTGGTCAATACTGAGACAGTAAAGGGAAAAATTGCCTTTGTGTATCTTACTTTCTCCCTCACTGTTTCCTCATACTTTGAAGTTTCAGCCTTTCCCCTTCCTCTGACAGGCATTATGCAAGCAACATTAAGCTCCAAGTCTGGCGCCATGCATGGAATGAGCTCTAGAAAGAAAAATGTCACATCTTTGAGGCATGTCTTTGTTATCCACAGAGCAATGAAAAATCCATGGAGAGTGAATTCCTTACAAACATTTGGTTAACCTCAAATATCCTTGTCACAGCTTCAAGACAACACAGACCTTTAATCTTAACCTTGTTAATGATCTAAAAAAACACAGACTGGGCCTGGGATGGTTAATTTTCATTGTCAACTTGACTGGAATTTAGAATTGCCTAATACCTAAAAACACCTCTGGGCATATCTGTGAGGGTTCTTCCAGAGAAGGTAATTAAGGGAAAAAGTCTCTAGGATCCCTAGACTGAGTAGAATAGAAAAACAGGCTGACTTCCTGACAAGATGCAATAAGCCCCACCTCCCGTCTTCCTACCATGACAGACTGTATTCCTCTTAAACTGTGAACCGAAATAAATGGATTTTCCCTTCGATTTCTTCTGTTAGGTGTTTTGTCATAGCAGTGAGTCAAGCAAGTCATGCAGGGACCATTCTGCCTTTCACTTGTCCCCTTTCCAAATACTCTTTTGAGGTTCTTGAAATAGGCAAGTCCATTTAATCTGCAAAGCCTGTTTTGTTCATGTCAGTCTATTTTAATAAACATTCTTGAGGACCCCCTACTTGCAAGGCACTCACTAAGTGCTCTGAAGAGGAAAAAGAAAGCATCAAAGGGAAATGAGAAGGTTTCTCTGCCCTTGATGGGTTTAAAATCTTATAGAAAGCAATAAGACTTATGAACAAATAACTCCAACGTGGGGCAAAATGAAATGAAGCTTAATAAATGAACACACACTGCACTGAGTGACTGAAGAAGAAAAAAGAAAAATATTTCACCCAAGAGAGGTCAGATTGGAACTAAGCCTGGAAGGGTTTTAATAAGGGAAATGAAAGAAAAAGGCAGCGAAACCGTTACTAAGTTCCTGCTAGGCATTTTAACTCTGAATCTGGGAAAACGTCAAAGGCATTTGTGTACGTTATTGTATTTAATCCTGAAATAACACACTTTGACTAGGTATCGTTACGTGTGAGTATTGGAGAACAAGAGGCATGCAATTATGGTGCATGCCTCTAAACAACAGTGCTGGATTGACCTAAGACTGTGTGGTTGCAAGTCGACCTCAAGATTTTCTAGACCGAGCGAACAACACAAGAAGGATCGTGAAAGTAAAGGATGCGTGGAAGGCTCAGAAAACTGCTTTTGCTGTTTGGTAATTGCTCAACAAATCTTATATCATATGCTTGTTATATAAGATACAATATGTACCATAATACAAACTACATAATCAATGTAGTTAAGTTAATAAGGAAATAAATGAGAAGCAGAGGAAAGTTGAAAGGGTTTATTTCCTACAGTTTCTATTTCTTCTATAGCTCTTCAGAAGTATTCTTCATAATTTCAGTGAATATCCCCACTTGGAATAATAACATTTTAAATTTACAACAGTGGTGGGCAGTAATGTTTAAATAGTTATTGATTGAAAAATGCAGGGTGTCTGTCTAAGGACAAAAAATAGAAAATTGATTACCAAGGACATGGAGGATGTTAATTTAAGATTGTGTATGAAATAACTTTCTAGTTTCATGTACTTCTCTCCACTTTCACTCAGGAGACAGAAGAGAGCAAGTGTTTTGAGAGAACTGATATATTAGCCAAGGGTCTTTGAAGAAACAGAGCTGATAGAACATCTTAAGAGGAGATTTTGTCAGGCTGGCTCACAGAATGTGGTCCAGATAGTTCAACAATGGCTGCCTCACACTGGAGTGATCAACAGCTCTCCAGGAGTCCTCCAGGCCTTCAGTAGCAAGTTAGGGCTGCTGAGCTGACCAAAAATAAGCAGAGACAGAAAGGCAAACACCATGGGGAGAAGCCAGCTCCTCCACTTTTTCCCTTGCTGTGACTGTCTCTCACAATGACAAGCCAATGATGACAAGCCTAGTAGACAGGGCAAGTTATAGTTCACAGGACAAAGGTTAGCAGTCCTCTTACCAGTGATGGCTGAAGGCTGGGCTGAGCAATGCCCACAGGCTGCCACTGGCCAGCTCATGGCATCAGAAATGCTAACAGGGAAGAGAATAAGGAATTCAGTAGAGGTGACAGGGGTTGGGAGTGGTGAGAGGGCCACTAACAGAAAACTCTTTTAAACTCTTTCCAAGCACACCAGGCCCATGGCCCGTGGCCCGTCCTAGTGGAACTACATTTTACCGTACAAACACACCATACTTTTTCACACTTAGAGAATAGGCTAAGTCTGACAAAGTATTTCTATAAAAACAAAGTTGGTGAGGAGGCACAAAGAAAAAAAAATTGTAAGCCCTCCCACTTACATAGCTGCTGGTATAGCTGGGCAGTGTGTTCACTGCATAAGTCAGGCTGTGTAGACCAGAGCCTGAGACAGAGAGTCTGATGCAAATGATCTACTGAGCCTCAGGGAAACCCATTAACAAGTGAGGGAAGCCTAGATGATCTGGATGAAGAGCCAATATTATTGGCCAATAACCCCAGGGAAAGTCTGGCTTTGGTGATGGGGGATGGAACGCTGGGACACTGTATACCATAGACTGCATCTTCCTAAAGACAAGAAACTCCATATCAGTTACATATTGTTTATACAGTGTCCTTAAGGTTCTTAGCCTCCCAAGCCAGGTGGCACCCATGCATGGAGAGCAATCTTTCAGAGAAAAGGCAATTGTTGTAATCCTTAATGGCACTGGTAGTTGCAAACTTAGCTAAGATGGAGGCCCCAGCTACTCAACCAAACTCTGAATGCTGCTTCTCAGGCAGTTTGTAGAACTATGCTCACACACTACTGTCACTCTGCTCTACGCGTGCGAGGTTCACCCGGATGATCCAGGAGGTCTGGTGCATTAGTTGCAAGGCATCAAGAGCAGGCCTGAGGCCTTCCTAAAGGCAGGTCCTGCCCACATTCAGAGTCACCACCCTCTCTGATGGCCTGTCCTATGGACTTCAACCTCTCCAGACAGCATTATCATCAATTAAGCCACCTCACTGGAGTAGGACCTCTGTCTTGGGTCTGCTTATCTGATGGATGGTGGAACCCTGACACAGCTAGCATTCAAAGCTGCCTAACTGTGCCGCCCAGTGTAGGGACTCTACTCCAGGATCTAGTAAGCCATCTGATGGAGTGGGGATGAAAGCTGATCTCGCCCAGTTCCTATCTGCTGCGTCGTGGGCCACCAAGAGGAAGGAGTGAATTTGCTATTGAGCCATGTGCTCCTGTGAGGAAGAGAGGGGCCGTTTTGTTCTTGCTTTTGACTAGTCTGCCTAAAGGCAGCCAAAAACATAAGGACATCTTTCTGTTGAAATCTAGCACAATGATTGCTCATTTGTCAGCAACTTACTTTATATGCTTCCAGAAAAAAAGTCAGTGACTTCTCGGTTTCTTTAAACATTTGGATAAAACAGGGATGCCGTTGAGGTTCTTGACGTTTCCTTTGCGTTCTGTACTTGTATTTAAACAGACAGCATGGCAAACGGTGCAAAGCTACATGGCTGTTTCTGCTCGGGACCTAGTTATTGTCAACCTTCATTGTTAACCTGATTGGTTAGAATCCCAGGGAGACACGCCTGTGAGCGAGCATGCTAGGGTGTGTCCTGGGTGGACTGAGGGTGGAAGACCCATTTTTCAGTGTCGGTGACATTCCCATGTACCGGGATCTTAGACTGAAAGAAAGCGGACACAAAAAAAGGAAACATGGCCAGCACCAGCATTCCTCTCTCTCTGTGTCTTGCCCACAGAGGCAATGCCATCTCCCTTATGCGTTCACTGCCATCCATGCCTTTCCCAGCGCAATGGACTGTGGGTCAAACCGAAGGTCAGATAGTCTTCCCTTTTTTCAGTTACCTTTGTCAGGTAATTCGTCACAGCAACAAGAAGAATAATTAATACACTTGGCGTGGAGAATGTGAAGATGAGCAGCTCAGTGTGTCATCTGGAAATACTATAAAAAGAACAGGATTTCCAGTGGCATCATTGTTGAACCATAAAATATAAGGATTTCACATGATATTGGACACAGTGTAAAGCAATCACAATGAATATTATATATTTCTGCCGCCTGAACTATGGGCACTGTCTGAAAACTCAAGTTCAGACAATGGGAACCTCAGGGAAGATGGGGCGCAGGAGAGAGGTGGGCTGGGGAGATGATGGCTCAGCAGTTAAGATTCCTACTCCTTAAGTTGGGTTCCCAGCACCCAGGCAGGACACTTCCCAACCTCCTATAACTCCACTTCTAGGGGATCTGACACCCTTTTCTGGTGTCCTTGGACTCTCACATACATAACATATGCATGCTCACACAAACATACACAGATACGCATAAAAGATAAAAGCTAAAGGCAGGGAAGGTCTTCATGTTCCTGTAAAGACAGCTAAAATAGAAAGAAACCGCCTCATCATCTCTGACAACAGAAGTACATTAAAAGAGGGAATTTTAGACAAAAGGAAAATCAGTTTCAGTTTCTGAAGTGGAATAAAGCAGAATAGTATAGGAACAAAGAGCTTCAAAGCCAGAATAGATAAAAAAAACACATTGCATGAAACCCAAACTTTCAAATGCTTACTATTTTTTTTGTTTATGTATGTGTGCGTGTGTGGGGTTTTGTGTGTGCATGTGTGTGTGAAGGCCAGAGGTCAACCACAGTGTCATTCACCTGTTTTTTAAGACAAGATTTCTCTCTGGGACATGAGGCTCACTGATTCAGTGAGGCTGACTGACCTCAGGTTCAGGGAGGCACCTGTCTCCACCTGTCCAAAGTTGGGATTGCAAGCACATGCCACCACACCAACTCACCATGGGCACAGAAGCTAGAGCTCAGGTCTTTATGATTACATTTATCTTATGTAATTACATTTTACTTTATTTTATATTACATTTATGATTACTTTACTGACTGATCTACCTCCCTAGCCCTCAAAAGCTTAGTATTTTAATCAAGCCAAATACTATGAACGTATGTTCTTGTGTATTTATACAGTTATATACAACGATATAGCTAATTCTTTAATGTGAAAACTACATCAGCAGAAATAACTTGAAAGTGGTGTGTCTAAATTTGCATTTCCTGCATAGAATCAATTAACTGTAATTGCATTGTTATTAAGCTTTTAAAAATGATTTCATTTATTTTTTGAGATTGTTCTATAATTACATCATTTTTCCCTTCCCTTTTCTCCCTCTAAACTCTTCCATATACTCCTTTTGATATCTCTCAAATGCCTGGCCTCCTTTCTCACTAATTGTTATTATATACATATGTGTGTATGTGTAAACACATGTATTCCTAAATATACCTTTGCAGGGCTGACTGTTTGGCACTGGATAACCAATCGGTGTGCTCTTCTCTGAGGAAGGCTGCTTAGCCTCTCTTAGCATTCCTTAGCTGCCTGTAATTCTTTCAGCAGGCTGAGGTTTCGTGAGCATCCCTCCATCCACTTTGGCATACCTATTGGCATCTGTCCTTCTTTGGCTGGTGTTCAGACAGTCATGTTGGTGAGACTTTATGGGTATATCTTCTGACATTACTAGGAGACCGTGTCTCCTAGCAAACCCCCTGATTTTAGTTCTCACAGTCTTTCTGCCCACCCCTTCTGCAATATTCCATGAACCTCAGATGCAGGAGCTGGGTTGTAGACATTTTGTTGCTTGTGGTTTGCTATAATGTTCTCTGTCTGATGCAAAACAAAACAAAAAAAAATATATGTATATAAATAAAAATAAGAAAAAACGAAAAAAAAACAGTTTTCTTGATAAGGAGTAAGGATTACACTTTTCTGTGAACATAAGGACATATTTAAAATGTAGTTAGGTATTATGCTGGGCTAGCAAAGTGGCAGTTATGAAACCACAAGGACATTAGAAGTTCAATTTCCTGTTTTCCATTTGTCAAGTATGTGTGTGTTATTTGTGTGTGCCATCCTGGAGTAGGAGGAGAGATGATGCCATTGGCCAGAGGGTTTAGTTCAGTCCCAGCAATGACTATCCAGAAAACCACCTTCACTGGCTACATGAATGTCACCCCTTTTGCTTAGGTGCTCTCTTACACAATGCCTTCCCTTGTCAAAACTGTACATTTTGGCAGAACAGTCAGTAGCCTATTCAATGCACCCACTATGTTCTCTGAGTAATTACTAAACAGAGAGTGAGGACGTCTCCTGATTTCAGTTCAGAAGAGAAATGGCATCTTTGCATGCATAAGGGCATGTCATCTCCAGGGGACAACAGCCAGCTCGTTCTATACTCTATCTACTTTCATATCGCTCAGTCATTCTTCTCCAACAGCCTCCGCCTCCTTAGCTTTCTTTCACTTGTGCAGTCTGGGAAGTTAAATGCACAGGGTGTAGTTAACCCCTTCCAAAGACTGGATATCCCAGGATACTCACTGACAAGTTTAGCTATCAGTGAAAATCCTTCAGTAAAGGAATAAATTAGAAGTTAGACAACCCACCAAAACCCACTGGAAATACCAGACGTGTGTTTCAGAGTAGGCCTGAATGCTCTCTGGTTATTCCTATTTATCCTTTGTAGTTCTGAGACATGAACCATTCCACATCATTTCCATTAACATCCTAGCACCACCTAAAATTTTCTTTTGGGGGTATGTGTGTATGTGTGCGTGTGCGCGCACGTGTGTGTGTGTGTGTGTGTGTGTGTGTGTGTATGCATGTGTGTGTGTGTGTGTGTGTGTATTTACTGGTGGAGAAATTAATATTGATGAGATTCTACTTGCAAGTACCCTTAAGGTAAAAATGTATGGCAGAAAAAAGGCAGACCATCAGAAGGGCAGCTAGGACTAGCAGATAAGAAAGTGAATACGCAGCAGGACGATGGCCAGAACATGTATGAAAATATAACTCCACTTCCCAGTCTGGGGCAGCACACTAGAGTTGACCCTATTGTTGGCACTGGTGAGCCAACCCTGTGAGTGTGAAATCAACAGAACTGACTCTGCCCCCTCTCCTCTGCCATATGGTGGCATGCATGAGGGAAAGATGCCCTTGCCCCTCTGCCGCTTACTACCTGTGGCAGGGGTCAGAGCTGGCCCCAGAGTCACAAGAATGAGAGAATCAGATGTGTCCTATACCAGCTACAGCACACAGAAGAGGGGGCTCTGTACCCTGCCTGGGCAGCACACCAGAACTGACCCTGTGGTCTGGGTCATAGGAGAGCCAGCCCTGACGGCATGGAGAGTAGAAGAGCTGATCCTCAACCCACCCCCACCCTCACCTCCACCCCTGCCTTGCATTCCCCCTGCAGCAATCAGGAGAGAGGACCCTGCACCTTGCCTGGGCAAAACAGTTCAGCTGGCCCTGGTGATATGAATGAGGGGGACTTGGATCTGAGGGCCCAAGGATAGGAAAACTGGCCCCACTCCTTGCTGTAGGTTGCATTAGGTGAGCTATCTGAGGCAGTGCTGGAGAGCTCATCTGGGTAGTGACAATGAGGGAAAGCTAGAGAGTTTAATAACCCAGCTACCACCCAGGCCCAGAACCAGGGCTGTGAGCTGGCCCTTCCCAACATCCACTGAACCTATGAACTGTTGGAGCATGTGAAGAGGATGAACCTACAGATCCAAAACAGCAGGATCTCCAGGACACAGGACAACAACAGGATATCCAAGAGGAGTCCCAATGAGGGCCCATTACTAGTGGTGTAGCAGGAACCAGAGGCCTCCAGCCAGACTCATGGAAATGAACATGTGCAAGGAAAGATGAATGAACTAAAGGCTGAACTGTGTGTCTCAAGGGGCCACACTGCATTTCCACAACAAGTCTTCTTTTTTTGTTGTTTTTTGGTTTGGTTTGGTTTGGTTTTTCTTTTAAATTTGGTTTTGTTTGAGGTGGGAAGGTTGCAAGGGCAGTGGGCAGATGTGAGGGGACAGGGGATGGGTAGGATCAGAATGCATGATATGAAATCCACAAAAAATCAATAAAAGTTTTAAAAAAAGAAAGGAAAACATAAAATATATGAATATATATTTAGTATAAAACATAATTTTATATGTTTCTATAAAATGTGAATATTTAAAATACATAGATAGTATCATTAAAGAAAGAAAGAAAATATAACTCTGGCCTGCAATCTACAGCAACCTGCCTAGTAAATCAACCCATGATCCAATATAAGCAGCTCAAGATGAAAGTCTGCAATAACCGTAATTGTAAAAAGTCAGACTGCTATCTTTAGCAATAGCCTAGGAAGCCAAGTAGTGACTTTTATAATGGCTAGACATAGCAGCTAGGGCCTGATTAATAACCATTTCCCTAATTAGTCTCCCTGCTTCTTACTTAGGTAACACTAGAGAAAGCTAAGCATTGCTGGGCATGGTGACTCGTGTTTACATCCCAACACATAGAAGGCTACAGAGCGAGGACTGACAGGAATCAAGGACAGTCTATATGCTGTAGACTGAGTTCCAAGCCAGCTTTGGCTACAGTTCAGAAACAAACAAATAAATAAATAATCCAACCATATACCTTTAATCATCCCTAGGGGATTTCTTGTTTCCAGTTACCTAACCAATTGCTTCTCCACGCCAACACCTTCCCATCACTGCACATCTGAAACCTCCTTCTTTCTTCCACAGTGTCTTACGACTGCCTACCTGCCTTGGAGTCTTGGCCCAAAATACAAGTGACAGCGGCTGGCTCCCTTGCTAGGATGAACAGGGACTACATGGCCTGTGAAAGTTCTCACTTGGTTGCTGTTTATGTCCTCAGGGATGTTGCACAAGTATGTACTGAATAAGTAATGGAAAATATCCAACAACAGTCTACAGTAAAGGTGTTACTTAGAGTTGAACGTATGTATGAACAGTTTACCATGCATGAACATATATGACAAGTCCAAGCTGGTTCATCCTTTTTTTCATGGAAGCAGAGTGGAGAAGTAAGCAGAGGACCAGAGTGGATATGGTAAGTTGCTTTTCTTATAGAGCAGGCAATATCTGGCCATACCTTTCACAGAAATATGAGAGAGGTAGCATGCCACTATGCGCCAGTAGATGCCTGCTTGGGCTCTCAGCTCCAATAGACTAAATGCTTGTTTGCGTCAAAATCTCTGCACTGACAGCCTAACTTTCAGTGGTGTGGTATTAAGAGGTGGGACCTTTCGGGGGTCATTAGGTCATTAGAGTGAAATCCTATAGAACAGATCCATCACAGAGAGGCTTGCTCTCTCTCTTTCTGTGGTCCACTCTGTGAAAGACACAGTAAGGAGGTGCCTATCTGCCGGCATAAAGTGTGTTGCCATCCAATATCAGACTTTTGGGCACTTTATTCTTAGATTTCTAAGCCTCTAAATCTGTGAGAAATATTTGTTGTTGAGGAAATTTGTCTATAAGACACCCATCCCTTTTGTCTTAAACCAGTTGTTTTCTCATGCCCAGCTCCATAGTTCTAACATTGTTACATCCTTACTCCAGTCAATATCTGCCCATCCCAGAGGCCAAGTTCTCCAGGAGACTGAGCTGCCTTCTCCACCTGTGCTGACACTAGAGCCATGCATGGGTCTGTTTCTCCTGTCTGTGGTTGACCTTGTTTCCCAACTGAGTTGGTGCTTTCTGCCTAAGGCCTTAACTACATTGTGGCAATTTAAGTAACATTGTAATCATTTAATTTTTAATATTCCAGGTCTTAATTCTCCAAAAATAACAATTTCCTTATGCAAGAGATCACAAACACAAAATGAGTCCCTAAGCAACTTAGCAATTCATTTAAACTATGCCGTGGATGAGCTAGAAACTATGCAGCACCAAAGAGGCTGCCTTATTTAAAAGGGTCAATTAGTCACTTCTGGCCATTTTGCTGAGTAACAGCATTGATCCTTATATAATAGAGCTGATGTATGCCCATTTGCAGGAATAAACCGCGTGTATCTCTTTTCAACTCCACTTGACCAGTATTCTATTAGCATCTTGAAACCAGTTGCCAGAATAGAGTTTACACTGGAGAAGCAGAAATGCTACAAGTCATGACTCAAAACAAAAACCCAGAGTGTTCAGCATCTATTAGCATACAAGCAAACGGAGAAGAACACGGATATGCTTAGATACACTGATATTTCAGGAAAGGAGAAAGTCAGATGCCTTTGTGACTCCATCTTAAAACCCTGGCAAATCAAACAATGCTTTATCAAACAATACAAATCAAACACCACATTGACATAACGAGACATCCCTTGGGGCCACATGCTCACAACTTCTGCCTTATGGCAATGTATCATAGCCTTGTTTATGCCTTCAGATCTTTAGTTTATACCAATAAAATTTGAGCAGTGGAGTCTCAAAGGAGCCTGAGTATATTGAATACATTGGTTAAATTCCTAATGATCAACATTTCTCAGGGACTGTTTTTCTTAGCATTCTTGGATGTGTGCAAACATTTATTATCATATGTTAAGAAGTTAGTGTGTATATTAAAAGCAGTTTTAAGGCTGAATAAGGCCATTTGTTAAACTAAAATCATTCATAGATACTGGTGGCATTTCTTGCTTTAATAGCATATATTGCAAATTAATTAAAATATACAGCTTACTGTAGATATCTCTGTAACTATACATGCAAATACAAAAAGAAATAAAAATCAATTCCAGCACATGAAACCACCCTTATATTAACAGTAAGGCAAGGCAGAAATTGAAACATAGTAGTATCTAACTCAGACACCATCATTGACTACTCTCCTGATATGAAAACAAGGACACAGTTGACCTAGTTGATGTTAGAGAATTTTGCCCCAGAGAAGGTAAGCATCCTCTCTTGCAAAGGTCACTTGATATGCCCATTGAAACATGTGTTTAATTTTCATGCCTATTCTTTGCACATACACTGAAAATCTCTGGACCACTCATTAGAGTAATATTATGGCTACTCTAGTTTTAGCACTAATTGTGTATTTCCAGTTTTAACTTTATGCCAACATTAATGAGTATAATTCATCTTACATGGGCTTTAGAATAATTGCCAGGCTTTGTTTTATGGTGTAAGAGGGTTATAAAGCTGAGAAAGTCTCTTCACATTAATCACTGCCACAGTGAAATACTCGAGTGACATTTAGTTCAGAATCCATAAATGTACCTGGGATCAACAATCTCTTGATTGTTGCTCTTCAGTGACTCATTCTCCCAATGAGATAGGAGTTTTATAAGTTAAAAAAAATTAAAAGTAGAAGTAAGAAATCATAGACAGAAGTGTCCTTAGATGGGGTGACATGTGAAAGATTGAAATTTAATTGCTCTCTCTTCCTACTCCAGTTGCTCTTCATGGACAGTTCTTTGAAATGCAGAACAAATGTTTCTTGTCCTTCTTTGTTTATGATGCAGATGAAAAATTCAACAGCTAGGTCACAGTGTAATCTGCCTTGCATACCCTTATAAATTTTCTATCTTTCCTGCCAGCAGAACAGTGTCCTCATCAACTTTGAAATGGAAAGCAGTCCAGGATAGCAGTTCTCATCCTTTTACATTAGTTACCCTGTTAAAATGATTTGAGAATCACCTTGACTTGTGTCTTCTTTATTAGTGCCAAAATCTCCAAAACAAAGGTAACATTGAATTTCTGAATTTTAACACATCCTTCTAAATTAATAGATGGGCATGCAGGTTCTTATTATCATTCCTGATCCAATTTCTTCAATAAGTACTGAAAGGTACTGCTGAAGCAGATAGAAGGGGGCAGGGGTCGCAGTATGTTGAGTACTTTGAGATGTATCTAGAACACAGACTTTTTTACATAGGCATTCCAGGGACAGCTGGAAAATATTCACAGTCAAAGCTCCTTCATGAAGGCCAAACACAACTGGGATTCTCATGACAATCTGTACTTAGATAAGCAAATGAACAAAAAATACCCTTCTATTTCCTAAAGTTGGAACAGCAAAGCAATGGCCAGAAGCTAACACCCAACAAAGAACAAAGAATTAAGTTGGATAAGAGGAAAAGTAAAGTTCTGAAGGGATTGTATAAAAGCTCTGCTATCAGTGGGTAGTGGAGTATGGAAATTAAAAGAAACTGAGATGTGGAGCAACTCAAGAAGTGAACTAAACCTGCGGGGTCCTTGAGATGGAACTGATGGAGAAGTTGAAGTTAGTAGTCATGAGACAAGAGGAAGAACTCCTGAGTGGGTCACATGAATGGGGTGGGCACAAGATAATTATTCCAAAGAAGTGAGCCAGCTAACTAGCATTCCAGGATGTGAGGAAGGTTATCTTTACGAACAGTGATGTTCCCCAAGCACTATATTAAGAGAAGTATTGGAGGACTGGAGAGGTGGCTTAGTGGGCAAGAGTGTTTACTGTGGAAGCATAAGGACCCGGTTTCAGACCCCAGTACCCCATGCTTGTGCAGCGAGTCCCTTAGCCACTGCACCGTTTTCCCTGGCCCTGTCACTCCTAACTTTTATGTCAGCTTGGACTTCTTTACTGAGCTACAATTTATTTCCATGGTGCCTTCACTTGGTTATTTGGGCATCTCAAATGTAAAGCGTTGAAATCTAAATGTCCTATTTATCCTCTCTCCTCTACCCTCGGGTTTTTAATGCCACCTGGTCAGTTACAGCAAGAGCTCAAGTCAAACAAAAACCCTGAGAAAGTACAATCAGACAACAGGTTCTGTTTTTAATCTGAATTGAAAATCCAACTACGTCTCACCACTAACACTATAACATTAGGGATTCAACTGAAGGTGATATGAGCCTTCCTTTCCTCCTCTGTGTGCATGCATGTGTGTGGATGTGTGTGCATGTGCGTGTGTGTGTGTGTGTGTGTGTGTGTGTGTGTGTGTGTGTGTGTGTGATCTACTGAAAGCATCTAAGAGGGGACTTGTTAACAGGTCTTAGTAATGCTGTTGTCTGCAATCTGTTGCAATAAAATATAGGCCATGACAGGAAAGGGATGTATACCTAAAGAGGAGAAGCCTGAGGAAATACATAAGGTTGAACTAGAACCCATGTCTATCCCTACTACCTCCCCTGGGTAGTTGTGTTGCGATAGAAGAAGTTGATGCTCTTTGTACACATCTGGCCCACAAGTCAGACAACTTGAAGGAAAATTTAGGGGGGAAAGGTCATGCAGTGACAGGTTTTAGTGTTATCTCATACCAAACTGATGGCTTAGCAGATAATCAATACATGCAAGCTGCAGAAGCATCTGCCTCAGGTGACTGAGCATTAAATAGCAACATGACTGTGCCATCACTTTTAAATCCCAAACTAATAAAATATATCCATGGTTCAGAACTAACCAGAAACATACAGGGAAGAGGATTCTGGGAAATTGTCATTCCAGGCAAGTTGGCTCATTACAGATATTACAGTGTAACACCTTGCCAGCTTGATGCTTATGTGTAGCTCCTGAAATCACCACTGTGTTAATTTCCCAATAAAGACAACAACAGAATCACATTTCCTCTCAAACATGAAAGTTATTCCACCCACCAACGAAAATATGCCAACTCTTGTCTCCTTAAGAGACAAAACGTTTCATTTGTGTGTTGTTCCTTCTTCTAGCCAGCTCTACTTCTTACATCTTGAGTATATAGTTAATTATTATTAATATATCTTATATTAGATGGTGGCAGATTGGGAGAGAGAAGGAAAACAAAAATATTTGCCTAATATATATATAAACATATCAAACTAGAAAAAATAGTCATAAATATTACACTCTCACTTTCTGTATTTGGTCACAGTGTTGTAGCTGGTATTTAAAACTACCTCTACACGTTATTAATTCCATATTTCATCAGCAAGCACCTCAGCTCATCCTGGTAGTTTGTCTAAATTGAATATCTACTGCAGCACAACCAAATATTCCAAAATTGACATAAATATTTATTGTTTCACAAGTTTTGTGAGCCAACTAAGAGTGAGTCAGCTGGGTGACTCTAGGTCAGGATTTTATGAACCCTCAGCCAGGATTGTAGTAATCTAGGGGATTGATCCCAAGACAGTTGATTCACAAGCCTTCAATAGAAGCCTCAGTCCTTTGCATGATGTCAGGCAGAGCTTCTGTTCCTCAGTCCATGGAGTCTCCCAGAATCTTGAGGTTCTTTACACATAACGTTATTGTTTGTTTGAATATGAAATGTCTCCCACAGGCTTCTGTGTCAGACCTAACTGCCAGCTGTGATTGGAGACTGAGGGATCTCACCAAATCAACAGATCAAACCCTAGATGGGTTTATAATACGATACCATTATGTTGGAGGTGATAAGGGGGAGATGAGGAGCCTAGTTGGAGGAAGTTGATCACTTAAGGGCATTACCTGGAAAGATTTATCATGTCTCCTCCCACATCTTCTGCTTCTAGTCACCATAAGGTAAGAAGCCCCTGGCCCATGCTCCCATCACCATAGCATTCTGCCTCCTTCCAGGTCCAAAGCAATGAGTCCAGATAGCCTCGAACCTCTGAAACCATGAGCCAAAATACGTCCTTCCTCCCTAAAGATTTTTGTCTCAATGACAGAAAAGATAACATGAGTGCCTTCTGTCTCTTGCCAAAGACTGAGCAAAAGGAGAAACGTTGTCCTTTTACAAATCACTCTCAGAACTCACATTGTTACTTCCATTGTATTATATTAATGAGACTCAAGTTACTAGATCTGGCTAATCAAAGAAGGGAAATTATACCCCCCTGTCCCCAAAATCTTGAAAGACATTTCAAAACATTTGAGGAAATATTTTTAAAACACTATGGTCATTATGATAAATTATATGGGTTACTCTAATAGTTACATTATTGTTGTTTCTTCTTATTCTTGGGGAAGCAACTAGAGTTCATTTTATATCCAACAGCCAGGAATTAACATGTAAATAAGATCCATTTAGCTTTCTTAACTGAAACTTTCTGGTTGCCTCTCCACTACATGTGGAATAAAGTCCAAGTGGTTACCAGTGTCAAGGGGCTATCTGCCCCTGGACTCTGTCAATCATCCCTGCAACTTCAATCCCTAGCAAATCCACTCTCATCCTCCAAGTTTCAGCACAGGGCCTCTTGAGCCCCGCACTTCTGATACCTTGGATCAAACAACTATGTACTAGGAGTCTGTCCTACACACAGTAGAATGATTGGCAGCATCCCAGACTTGGCTTCTAACTACTTGCCTGAAGTGCCTCCATGAGAGTTGCCATCAGTGATGTGCCCATAGTCTAAACTCAGCCACAGTTGAAAGCCACCATCTCAGCTACATGGACAACCTCTATGTTCCTAGAAGAGACAATATTCATCCTATTTCTTACTATTTAATTTGGTTTGATTCTGCACTTCATAACACTTTGGTTATGATTATTATCTATCTCCTTCCCCGAATACAAATACAAGGTAATAGGGGTTTCTCTCACTGGTGTATTCAGGAACCTACCACAGTGCCAGTCACACACCAAAAGCTCAAAGAACCTATATCACATGATCTACAAATGCTTCTGCAACAAGGAACCCATCAGTGTTCCCCACTTCCCTTCATCTATTCATATTTTTTTATCAGAAAAAAAAACACCCACATAATTTAAATGCTACAAGGTCTGACTTCACCCTAGGATAATATTGCTTATAGTGATGTATACCATGTTGTCTTAGTTAGTTTTATATTGCTGTGATAACGCACCATGGCCAAAAGCAGCCTGGGGAGGAAAGGGTTTGTTCCTGCTTATATCATGTTACCCTTCTTCCAGAGAAGTCAATGCAGGAACTTAAGGCAGGAATCTGGAAGCCGAAACTGAAGCAGAAGCCATGGACAATGCTGTTTAATGGCTTGCTCCTCATGGCTTGCTCAACCTGCTTTCTTAACACCCCAGGACCACCTGCCCTGCAGTGACACCACCTACAGGGCCCTCCTCATCAATCCTTAGTTAAGAAAGTACACCACAGGCTGGCCTCCAGGTCAGTCTGGTGGGAGTAGTTTCTCAGTTGAGGGTCCCTCTTCCCAAATGCCTGGCTGATGTCAACTTGACGTAAAGCTAGCCAGCACATATGAGCTTTATTTCCCCTTCAGTATACATATGTCTTCCTTTCTGGAAACAACACATATCTCTAGCATATTGCCTGGGGTTCTGCTTTTTTCTTCAAAGAATGAAATGATTTATACTAGTCTACACACACCCACATATGTGTGTAATTTAGGCTTAACAAGTCATTACAGTTTGAAATCAAAGCCACAAAGGAAGAGGAGGTAAATATGTTACCTACAAAGTTGGTGTACATATATTGCTAGGCAGCAAATTAGATTGTGAGATTCCTGAAAAAAAAGATGTACATAAATTATCAAAAAGTTTAATTATTATTTAAGAGAATTGTTTCCCAAGATGACATTTGAAACTGTCTTCTTAATTATATAAGAATATATTTGTGAACACATTATCCTCAAATTAGAGTTTATTAAAAATATAGAGAAAACTTTCTAAAAGGCTCTGTGGCAGGCTAAAAATTGCCCTGAAGGTGTAGGAGGCACAGCTCTGGGCATGCCTGGGAGGCTCTTTCCAGAGAGGTTTAACTGAAAGGCGAAGCTCTGCCCTGAACATGAATAGTGTCATCCCATAGGCTGGAGCTCACAGCTGGACTCAAAGCAGGGAATGGGCTTAAGCATTCATCTCTACGTGCTCACAATGTGAACAGCTGCCTCTTGCTCCAACCACTCCTCCCAGTGACAGACCGTCCTCTGAAACTCTAGTCCAAAATAAAATCGTCCCTCCTTCAGTCACCGTAATTTGTTACTGCGGTGAGGAAAGCAGCCAACATGGTGATGATTGCCTTAGGAGGTCAAATATTACTTTACAGCCAAAGACATCGGAACAGTAAGGGTCTCGGAATGCAGAGACAATCGTGGATTGTACAGACAAGCTCTGAAGGCAACCTCAAGGGTAGCTCACAGAGACTTGCTGTAGAGGGAAAAAGGAGAGAAAGGGAGGGAGAGAACTGTGAGGGTTCAACACTGCTGGCTTTGGAGAAGCCAGAAGTGGCCATAAACCAAACTCATGGGGGAATGCAATCCTAGACGGTGACGATGTGCCTGCCGCAGGGGGCTCATAGCCCAGTTTATACTGTGACTCTTACCTGATGATAGTGACTTTTGACTTTGGAAACTTAAGAGAAGCTTCTGTGTTCTCTTAAACACTTAGGTCTGTGGTAATTTGCCATATCAACTGCAGGAAACTAAGGTAAGCTCTTTTTTTTTTTTTTATTCTTATAAAGGAAAACATTTAATTGGGGCTCACTTACAGTTTCAAAGGTTTAGTCCATTATCATCACGGCAAGAAGCAAGACAGCATGCAGGCAGACATGGTGCTGCAGAAGGAACTGAGAGTTCTATAGCTGAATCCACAGGCAACAGGAAGTGAACTGTGTGCCACACTGGGTTAGCTTGAACATAGGAAACCTCTAAGGCCACCCCCACAGTGACACACTTCTCCAACAAGGCCACACCTCCTCCAACAAAGCCAGACCTCTTAATAGTGCTACTCCCTATGGGCATTCATTTGAGTCTATGGGGGCCATTCCCATTCAGACCGCCACAGTGGTGAAACTCAGTTTTCTCTGCACCATTTGTTAAACATGCTGTGTTTTCTCCAATGTATTATTTTGGCCTTTGTCAAAAAAAAAAACAAAAAAAAAAAAAAAAAACAACAAAAAACAAAAAAAAAAAAAAACAAGTAACCATAGTTGTGTGAGTTTATATCTGGGTCCTCAGTTCTATTCCATTTACTTATGTGCTGCTTTTTGTGGCAGTACCACAGTTTATATTACCATGACTCTGTAGTATAATTTTAAATCAGGTATGGTGATACTTCTTACAATATCCTGTTTGTTCTGTATTGCTTTGACCATCCTTGGTTCTTTACACCTCTTTATAATCATTTGTATTTTTTTCTGTCTGTGAAGAGTCGCTTTGGAATTTTGAGTAGAGTTATATTAATTTTTAGAATACTTTTGGTAGAATGGCATTTTCATAAGATCACAAGATTATTTCCTCTGACCCATGAGCATATGTGGTTTTTCCATCTTCTGCTGTGTACTGTGTGGAGGGCTTTCACTCCCTTGGTTGGATTTATTCTGTGTTTGTGTGTGTGTGTGTGTGTGTGTGTGTGTGTGTGTGTGTGTGTGTGTCTTAGTGAGGGTTTCTTTCTTTCTTTCTTATTATTATTAAGAGAGTTTCTATTCATTGGTTTTCTATTCATTGACATGCCAACCATCAGATTCCCCTCAAGATGGGGTGATCCTTGTAGATTCCTGGGAACTTCCCTAGCACTCTGTTTCTCCCTATTCCCATGAGGTCTTCATTTATCATGGTATCTCTTTCCTAAGGTAGGCTCTTTATCTTAATGATCTGGAACAATAATGCTATCAGAGGGCAGTTTTAAAGTGAACATCATTTTGCAGAAGGTTAAGTAATATTGCCAAATTACAAAAGGAATTCAAACATAGACTTTGTGATCTAGAAAGGAGACTGAATCTGTGACCCATGATGGAAAGGGGCTATTTCTTCAAGTAGAAGTGAAGGAAGAAGAGAAAGTCTTGTTAGGAGACGAGGAGTGGAAGCTGCAGTATAATACTGGAGTTCACGAGGCTGTCACACACCTGAGGGGAGATCCTATCAGGATACACAGGGGAGTCTCTGCCTTCAAGCGTAACTGGATTCAGCCATTGTCCACCATTTCTCTGGGACTCTTAATCCTTCAATCTGTCTTCCCTGACCAAGACCTATAATAAAATGTCCAGGACTGAAGACCAATAACAGATCTGCAGAAATGCAGCCAATGAGACAGTTATTCTGCCATTGGTGGAGGCTAATAAAGCAGTCCTGATTATTGATCTTTTTGCTCTGTTAAGCAAAAATGCCTTCAAGGACAAATCGAGAGCAAAGAGGATCAAGCATGGAAGTAAATTAGGCACATGTAAATAAAACTTGTTGTTCCAGCATCTGAACACAACAATTAAACATCTTGGGATTGGGGGGTTCAGACTGTACTGGTATTAGCTAGACAAAGGTATTTTTTGAAACAAAGGTATTTCTTTTTGCTTATCACCTAACTCAGAGATGCTGGGTTTTGATATCAAGAAGAAAATTGGATTTGGGTGATATATTATTGTATTAAAATAGGAGTTTCTGAGAGTGAAAATCTAATAATAATAATATACTGGACACTGGAAAAGCTGTCATGGGATGTTGGACAATAAGGATTCTGGACTCTGGTAAACATGTATTTGAATCTAAGAGCTAGCATTCACTGACTGTACTACCTTAGGTATGTCACTGGACCTCTTTATGATCTGGGTTATTTTTACTAACTAATCAATTAATTAATTTTTTCTCAGCCCAATCACAGTTTCTCCTCCCTCCCCCCTTCTCCTAGTCCCTCCATGTAACCTCTCCCATGCCCTCCATCCACTCCCTCTCCCTTCCCTTCAAAAAAATGCTGGTTTCCATGTATATCTACTAGCCATGGGGTACCAAGTTACAAGTAGACTGGACACCTCCTCTCCTATTAAAGCTGGACAAGGCAACCCAGCAGAAGGAAAGGGTCCCAGGAGAAGTAATAGAGTCAGAGACAGACCCTGCTCCCTCAGCCAGGAGTCTCACAAGAAGACCAAGATATACAACTGCAACACATGTGCAGAGGGCCCAGGTCAGTTCCATGTAAGTTCTCTGGTTGGGTTCAGTCTCTGTGAGCCCCCATGAGCCCAGTTCAGTTGACTCTATATGTTTTCCCATTGTGAACTTGGCCCTTTGGCTCCCATAATCCTTTCTCCCCCTCTTCTGCAGGATTCCCTGAGCTCTGCCTAATATTTGGCTGTGGGTCTCTGCATCTGTATCCATCAGTTGCTGGGTGAAGCCTCTCTGATGATGATTGGGCTAAGCAACGAAGAACTAAGTTTTTAAGAGGGAAAATACTTGTAAAAATAATGATAATTTATCTAAAGGATTTCATGGAAAAACAGACAAGTTGCTTAGTCCCCTTCCTGGAACATGTCACATGTTCACCAAGTGGTCACTATTCACGGTGAACTTATCAGTGGATTACAATATTTATAATCTTCTAATCTCTTAAAAATTAAAAATTGTACTGTGCATGGAATCAGAAACTTCTCCTAACACTGTGTCTTGGAACTCATGATGGAATTGAGTCACCCATGGCTGCATTAGTGGGCAATGCTTGATGGGCATTCTGAGATGGTGAGAGACAATGCTTCCTTGCCTCAGGTCCACCAGAAGGTAGTTGATGTCCCTGTGTGAATCTCTTGTGCTAAGTCTCTGCCTCTAGTAGTTGACTCTGGCATTAGTTCCTTCCCTTAATAAATTTTCTATTATTTATTTCTTCTGTGTACAGGGAAGTCATTTGAGGCTGGGTTGCTGCCATGTTACTGTTTCTAGCCAATCGGTTGTAAGCAGAAGTAATGTGCATCCATTTTAAATCAGAGTATATTTTTCACTCTGATACAAATTGCACGATAATGTTGGTCCAGAAAGACCTGATCCCAGCGTATAAGAACTCATTCCAAAGTGCTAGGAAACTGGGGAGGGTAGGAGCAGGCCTATACATTGTAAGTGTGCAGTTTATTGCAGACTACCTGGTAGCAAGTTGGACCTGAATGGCGGCAATACCAGGTAGAGATCTACACTCTGGGTCAGCTAAAGGGGTTTATAAAACAGTCAGGCAAAAGTAACTCCATGGCTGGTAAGATGGTTCAGTGAGTAAAATACCTGCCACATAAGTGTGAGGGACCTGAGTTTGAATCCCCAGAACCAGACTAAGCCAGATGCAGAAGTACACACACTGGTTATCTCATAGCTGTTACCACAAGATGAGAGGCAAACAGAGAATTCCCAGAAGTTTGTGGGCCAGATGGTCTAGCATTATGTAGTGGTAACCAAGAGACTGTGCATGAAATGAGGTAGAAGATGAGGCTGAGTAGCCAAAGATGTCATCTGATCTCCACACACATGTGACAGCATGCCCATGCCCATATTTATACAAATAAACATAAGATCCCTCTCCCTTGATAGCCTCATACCTATATGCTGCCCGAGATACATATAGTCATTCTTTTGTGACAGTTGCATCACATGCCTGCCTCTCAGTGGATGTCTCCCAGTCCTTGCATCTTTAACATGCTTGGGTCTCTACTGCAACCCAGGCTTCACTGTCACAGCTTCACACAATGGCCCACCAGAGTTTCCTTGAAGGGAATCAAATCCTGGTGTATTACTTGCCCTCATCAGCTGTCTGGGCCCTTTGATTCCTTAATTCCGGTATTTTTGCATGCTTGCAGACCCAGCACAATGAAGACCATGCTGCCAAGTTCTACTGCCAGTTGGAAATGCAGTCTGCCAATCTCTAGCCCTGTTGTAATCATTTCTCTGCACCATGGAAGAACCCAGGGCAAACTCTTCTCCGGATGGTTTGTTTTTGAACAAGGAACCCCTCCTATGGGATTTTCAGCTTCGTCTCTCACCCTTTGGACAAATCTGAATTTTTTCGAGTTTGAGCCTTTGATGAGTGAATTCTTGCCCTCACAATCCCTTTCCTATTGTCCCAGGGTTTCTCTTTAATGACACAATTACAGGTGCATTCTCCTTACCTACCTTGTCTACAACTTTATACTCACTCATAAGTCGTTCCTCTCTTAAGTGCACATTTCTCATATCTTCCCACTTCAAATTTGGTATAAACCTCAGTAATTTCTGTGAGTAATAACCATGCCACAGCACAAATGTTAGGCTATCTAGAATACATTTCACCTAACAAAAACTCAGCTTCATTTAAATTTCCAAGACATAAGCAGAATGCACCCAGATTTTCTTTTTACCAGAGTGTAGCAAGAATGGCTTGTAGCCTAGTTTCCAACAGAGTTCTTATTTCCCTTTGAAACCTCTTGAGTCAGGTTTTCGCTGTCTGTATGTTTCTCAGCATCCTGCTCTGCTGACATCCCCTCAGAATGGCTTTAGGCCCAGGATTTCTCTAACCTATCTATAGCTCTAAACGTTTTCACATTCCCCTGAAAACTAGTCCCAAAGGCTGGAATCACATGGTCATATTTATCCCAGAAAGGGACCTAGTCCTTAGTATCACTTATCAGCATTAGTGACTGCTTCACTGTGCCCAGACACCTGACAAAAGAAGTTTAGGGGAGCAGAATGATCATAGTTGCTTTCTAGCTTCAAACACTGAATGATGAAACTAAAAAAGGCTTTGAGTAATAAAATTTCAAATTCAAATTTATATCAAAACTCAGGTCGAGCATGTGCCGATGACACAGGCTCTTTAAGAACCTCCACAAGGGGACAGTGAGATGGTTTAGTGGGTAGAGGCACTTTGTCATCAAGCTCGACAACTTGTGTTTGATCCCCAGGACCCTAACGGAAGGAGAAACCAGACTCCTGAGAACTGTCCTCTGACCTCCAGGTACACACACTGGTATACACATGCATATACACATATATGCACATATGAAAATGAGTAAGTAAACAAATAGGATAAAACTCTTAAACCTGCAGATGGAGGCAGTGCCCCACAAATCCTCTTAATTAGAAAACTACTCAGGGGCTAGAAAAGAACAAATAACATGACTGAGTCTCCCACCAAACCTGCATTGGCTCAAACACTTCTCACTAAATGGAGAGTCAAAAACACAGAGGAAGGAAAGAAAGGCACCAGACCTGAGAACCGCTCTTGAAAAGAACTTCTAACTTGATTATCAAAAGCGGTGGAAGCAAATACAGATAGGTAACTTTCCAAGCCCTTTTTACTTTAATTTTTCCTTTTCCAGAGCTGAGGACTGAACCCAGGACCTTGTGCTTGTTAGGCAAGTGCTCTACCACTGAGCTAAATCCCCAACCCACTTTCTAAGCTCTTAAGTGTGA
The DNA here is from genome assembly GCF_903995425.1 of Onychomys torridus. NCBI lineage: Eukaryota > Metazoa > Chordata > Mammalia > Rodentia > Cricetidae > Onychomys > Onychomys torridus. Next base: position 46,165,224 of record NC_050449.1, read on the forward strand.
CCCTTGCCAAAAGAATCTTGACCTAAAATAAAGGAAACTATGATTACTGAAGATTTAAAATAATATGAGGCTCCTCAGCTTTCCATGCTAAAGAAGCTGACCAAAGAATCTACTCATTCCCTGTGGAAGACATATCCTCACTGTCCCCTTAAACTTCATCAAAGAGCATAATAAAAAAAATGAATCAGCCGGGCAGTGGTGGCACACTCCTTTAATCCCAGCACTCGGGAGGCAGAGCCAGGCAGATCTCTGTGAGTTTGAGACCAGCCTGGGCTACCAAGTGAGTTCCAGGAAAGGTGCAAAGCTACACAGAGAAACCCTGTCTCAAAAAAAAAAAAAAAAGAATCTTATCATATAATGTAGAGAAAAGGTCTCATACAGGAAATAGATAGGTTAGCCATTCATGGGCACTGAACCAGAATCCTATGGTGTCCAGTTCCTTGTAGATGTTCTTTAAGGTGTCTGCACAGTAAGATGTGAGGCTTGCCACTGGTCACCATTGCTTTGTATACCTTATTTCCAGTTCCAAATAAGGATATCTATTGCAGTTACCCAATTTGTGTCCAGCCATTTTCTACCATGTGCATAGGACAAAAGGGATGGGCAACCCAATTCCATGACCTAAGGGGACTTGCATGTGGCCTTCTTTAAGGAGAGAAGTGAGTGTATTTTTACACATGAGGAGAGAAAACCAAGTGCTTGGTGACCAGAATGACTATTGCCAGCCAATGAGATAGAATAAGTGATATGTGTTATTTTTAGGCAGGAGAATTTGGTTATTTGTTTCTCATCCTCCAAACTTGTTTCTTTCTGCACAAATATTGCCAACTTTCTATCAGTGTAGTTTCTGCCCACTTGAAATTTAAGAACAATGTCTCTGTTATTGTTCCTATGCTACTGATATACAGAAGTTGAATGTCCCACCCATGCTTCCCTGGCATCCACGACCATGACCATGAAAGATGCCGACAGCTTCTACTTCATGTGCCTGCTCCATTCTGACTTCCTTTTTACAATTTTCCCCTCATGTGTCAGGTCCATACAAGACAGGGTTATCAGTCAGTTGAGTCCCCAAGGAGAATGTGGCCAATAAAAATGATGGTTGGATGAGAAGTGCATAAGCTTCCTTATACCTTCTACACCCCTGTGAAATGCATTCTAATCAACTTCCCAGAGATTCCCAGCAGGACCTGAGCCCAGGTGCCCACAGACTTACTTTGCCAATTAGTGTATCCGGATTGGCTTCATTCTCCTCCCCAACTTAATGCTTCACTGACTACTTCAATTCAGAATGTTGGCTCCAGCTTTCTTTCAGAAACCTGCAATATAAGACAGAGGAGTCAACTGAGGTCTCAGATGGCAGAGTATGATTTTAACTGGTGCATATCAATGCATATGAAAATGGCTTTCATTGTGGCAGTTCATATATACATATAACTTTTTATCTTACTGATCTCCCATTTCCCTTTATTATCTTCCCCTTGCCCCTTACCCCTGTCCTCTATTCTCATAGTCTAATGTTCTCTTCCCCCTACATTTTACTCCTTAGAGAAAACATGTAATACATCTTTTTGAGTCTAGCTTATTTTGCTTAACATGATGCTCTCTTGTTTCACCTATTTTTCAGAAAAGGATATGATCTTGCTTTTGTTTGTTGTTGAATGATACTCTGTTGTATGTGTATGTATAGCACATCTTCTTTATTCATTCATTTGTTTGTGAACACACAAATTGATTCCACTCTTAACTATTCTGCATGGTGCCTCAATAGATCTGGCATGCAGGAATTTGCATTTTGTGTTGACTCTGACTCATTTGGTTAAATATCTAGTAGTGGGTATAGCTGGATCATGTAGTAGTTAAAAAGAGTAATTTCATATACAAATAAGATAACAGAGGATATTTGTAAAGTTTACCTGCTTCTTGGAACAATCAAGTAAACTCAAAGGTATATTTTACATTTTCAATAAAGGAAGTAATATGTAAGTTAACCCTTTTATTTTATTTATTTTTTCTTATTCTGGCTTCCCAATGAGTTGACTCTATGCAACCATAGATTTTTCTTATCAAATTCCTTGCAGTGGACTACATGGGATTTCAGGGCTGGTTCTGAAGGATAATAAGACCAAGTCAGATCTACACAAAGTGTGTTAAATATGAACAATAAAAACTGGAAAACCTTAAGGATTGTGTAGACTGTGTTAGTTTGAATCTTAGAGCTGCCACTTCTCAATGATACATTCTCAGGCAATTCTATGTTTAATTATTTGTAATTCAGTTTTATTAGCTATAAAATATAGATAATAAGATGGATTAGTCTCTTCCCATAAGTTATAATGTATATTAAATAACCTACAAGTTTTAGTGGCTCCAGATAGCAATTGCTTACATGAATTGTTTCATACATGGCTCTGGCTCTGCATCACATGGAATCTCTCTATCTCTGTCTCTAACTCTCTCTATCTCTATCTCTATCTATTCCTTTAAGACAATTCCATACATACAGATAATGCACTCTGTTACTCTCCCTCCTTTCTTGTCTTTGTCTTGTGACCCACTGAGTTTGACCAGTTTTGTCTGTGTGACCATGAATTTTGAGCAGTCTACTGCATCCTGGTGGGCTCACCTGTGAATACACAAATGAAGAAACTAGATGTTTTTCCTCCAGAATCCATCAGTAGCCAATAATTCAGTGGGGGGGGGGGTGGGGGTGAGGATGTGTGTGGTCACATCAGTCTCTCTGTGATTCATGCTTGACTGATCGCAGGCCCAGTCTTCAGCTGTGAGATCATGTCTACGATGGCTGTGTAATGCCCAGAACACGGGTTTTCTCAGTCCTCCTCCCTGGCTTCTGGCTCTTACATTCTTTCAGCTCCATCCTCGGCGATAGTCCCTGAGCCTTAGAGAGGGTGGTATAGGTGTACTATTTAGAGACAAGCACTCAACCATCACCTTCTCAAACAGCCATGAGTCTGCATTTAGCATAGTTCATTGCAAAGGGAGGCTTCCTGATTAAGGCTGGATATAGCATGTGCCCACTGGGTATAAACACAAATGTTTAGAAGGCAGTGTGGTATCACATATCTTTAGATGAACAACTCACAGAGATTTGTATTCCCGTGAACCAGGCTAAAGGAGCAGCTTATCGCTGGAAAATGTCATTTCCATAGCACAGAGATAAACCGTGGAAGATGCCAACAGCCATGGTTGGTGTTGGTGGTTGTTTGCCTTATGGGAGAAAGACAAATCACTGGGGACAATTAATCAGCATCATCTACAACATAAGCAAACACACCTTACGGAATTATTTCAAGGATAAAAATGAATTATAATGGAATTCCAAAGCTAGCATGTTCCTAGCAACAATGCACCTCATGTAGACATAAGCTAGCTAGAGTTATGTGGGTTTTTCCTGGTTCCCTGTCCTTTGTGCAGCTGTACACATTGCCAGCAGGGAACAGATGCCAGGGGAGTCCTGGGCAGTGGTGTGTGGAGTTGCATGCTGTGACCTGTCACCTTTGAGAGATGTGTAACTGGTGACATCAAAGTAGAACTTTTTGTCAACACTGCGGAGTTGGTGGTTTGTTTGTTCATTTATTTTTCACAAACCAAAAATACAGAAGACAGCATGACATGCTGACTGAGAAGAGACGAGGCCCTAAAGGTTTGCTTCATTCGGCCTTTCCTACCTACATGGTTTAGAACTCTGCAGAGCCATGAAGTATTCTCCTCGGGGAAAGAGTCTGACCTTATTTTGGGCTTCCGGATTTTTGTGATCTCCCCCCTTGTTCCTGTCATGGCTTGCTACAGTCTGATGTGCCTTCCCACCTGCCTTCTCATAACTTCTATCTGTGTTCCCTTGTGTCTCAATTAGCATTCCCCTTTCATTTTCTAAAAATTTCCCTTAGGATATTTGCTAGCAGTATGCCCTGCTTAGTTTAAACACACTTAGGTCTCCTCCTCAGGCTTGACTATTCAGAGTTATAATTATGAATGTATTTCTCCTATTGCTTAGGTAGAGACTGGAGATCAATTTCTCAGCAGCTGGAAGATTAAATTACAGGTCTAGTGGTGTAGCAGAGAAGGGGAAAACATCTGCTTTGGGATAACCAAATGGTTAAGTGAATTGTGTAGATCTTCACACCCAGAGGTTTATACTCTCTGTGCCAAAGATCTTCTCACGGTTGTGACCAAATAGTTGACAAGCAGCAACTTAAGGGAGAAAAGATTCATTTTGGCTCACAGTTCAGAAGACACAGTTCATCATGGGTGGAAAGGCAGTGGGACCAACTCCTGCCCCAGTAGCTTTGGACAAGGTGGTATGTATCCACCACTCCCTTCTTTCTGACCCAGCCATCTTGACCAGCTCTACACATTCTGTATCCATTTCAACTGTCTGTGGTTATGAGACATAACTCCACACAAACACATAATTTGAGTTTTATGAGAAGAAAACAGTATTTGAGAGTAGAGTCATGAAAAATTTCAACATTTAAGAGGCAACAAAGACAGAAAGATCTGTGATTGATCTAAAATAAGACATTTTAAAGACTCTGTTATAAAAAGAGTTTCAAGAATTAGGAAGTAAAGGAGCACCTAGCTGTGACTAGATGAAGCTCCATCATAATGTAAGTAGTTACAATGCTAGTGCTCTGGTGATCAACAAAAATGGTCAACTCAGAAGCATTTGTTTGTGAAAAAACAGTTTTTCTGCTTCAAAGAAGAATAGTGAAAATCTGGGGCCTTGGCTGGCCACTCCTGACTCACTCCCATTCTCCCATGCTCCAGCACAATCAAAAAGAGTATTTTCACCCAGAAGTAAGTGGCTGTCTTTCCTCAGCAAGCAACCATTTGACTGAAGGATAGAATAGAAGACAAATGAGTTTGATTGGGGGGGTTGGGGTGGAAGAAAATCTTTCTCTTTATTATTGTAAGTTTTGGATTCAGGATTGGGGGGGAGATTGGAAATTTAACAGTGAGGCATTGTGAACGAAAAGCCCACAGAGTAGCCCTAAGAAGAAATTAAGAGAAAACAGCCAAATAGGAAAAAAAGCATTGAAGAAACAATGGCTGGAAACTTTCCAAATTTGACTTTAAGAATGTTAGCCTGGAGCCGGAGAGATTGCTCAGAGGTTAGGAGTGCTTGCTGTTCTTGCAAAGGATCAAGGTTCAGTTCCCAGCACCTGTAATTACAGTTCCAGAGGATGCAGCACCCTCTCCTGGCTTCCCCAGGCACCAGGTACACATGTGGTACACATATACACGTGTAAGTCCACACACATACACACATTCACCAAAAATAATAATAAATCTCTTTTGAAAACTGATAAAATAAAAAGCAGTTTATCTACTAATCCATGAATCTAACCAAACTCCAAGTAAGACAAATGTCATAAGAACCCCAACTAGAAACACAATTAAACTCAGGTTGACAAATGATTCATCGTGTAAAGAAAAAGAACACAATCGATGGCGATGCTCTTCTTTTCGGAAACAGTGAAAGGGAGAATGTGCGTACATTCCAAGTCTTCGGGTGTGGAGCTGGAATGAGTGTGCAAAGATCTATAACTAGTAAAACCCCCTCAGAAAACACAAGCCAAAGGCATGGGCAGATGAAATGGAGAATGGGGAATGAGAATCGGGGGGAGCAAAGGGAGGGAGGGGGAGAGGGAGGGAAGGGAGGGAGGGAGGGAGGGAGAAAGGGAGGGAGGGCTTGTTGGTGGCCTTTTGGATTCAAATGACCCTTTCACAGGGGTCACTTAGAGACCACCAGAAAACACAGATATTTACATTACAATTCATAATAGTAGCAAAATTACAGTTATGAAGTATGAAAATAATTTTATGGTTGGGGTCAGCACAAGATGAAGAAATGTAATAATGGGTTGCAGAATTAGGAGCCTATTATTAGACTTAGCAGTTGAGAACCACTGCTCTAGAATAAAAGGAAGACCTTCAGAAGAAAGGGGTATGTGGCAGATAGGAACACCAGTCTACATAAAGAAATAAAGATTAACAGAGATTGAGTGAGATACATAAATCAGAATCCATAGTTTCTACAGTGCTTCATCTAAAGTGTTAGATTTTCAAGAATAAAATATTGAGTCACACAAACAGGAAAGTTACCAAAGTTATCACTGGGTTTGGTAACATACACAATAGGATTTGCAGAAAACAGGGGAAGCAACAGAATTATGTCAGAGGAACATTACAATATCTTACTAGAAGCAATTCAGCTTTACCAGAAATACATTTGAAGTAGGTTAACCATGTGCTCTACCAATTGCTGGAACATGGTCAGAAAATAAATTTTAAAAAATATTTCTAAAAAATAAAAATAAAAATGTACTGGAACACTAAGAAAATATAAAATGTTAATAACTAGCTCTGTGTTTTAGATGGATGCACTGGACATTACATCATGGGGGGGGGGGGAGTTGGACATTATCTTTGACATTAGCCACAAATGAATTCTCATTTCTGTTTAAATGTCTCTTATAGAAACTTCATGGATTGTTTTAACACCATATTAACATCTCTTAACATCGCTACCTATGGGGATCAGCAGACATTGTGGCTCAGGGTGCACTGTATAAAATATAGACCTGTTAAATTCCCAGTTCTCATAATTTGTTGTATTCTTTGCTTTTTCTTGTTTTTTTAATCATGGTTTCATGTCATCCTAGCTGGCTGTGAACTTTTACGTCTCTAAAGACCATCCATCTTTAACCACTGATTTTACTGGCTCCACCTCCTGGGATTACAGGTGTGATGGCCATGTCCAGCATGAATTGTACTCTTGCTGACCTTCTGTTCAGTTTCAGCCTCTGCTTATTCACCAACAACACACTATGCCTTGCTCCTTTTGGAAACTCAAAATGCTTTCTTCCTAGAAACTCATGATTCCTAGAGGGAAAGATAGCTCCGCTGGGATGGGATAGTTGTACTATACCAGCTGGGAGGAGATAATGGCTATGCATTAGAATGGTCAACTGAATGCCCCATACTTGACTGTTAGCTGCAAAAGAAGAGAAATTCTTGATTCTTGTTTACTAACATTCAACACTGCCCAGGGAAAGGAGGCACTAAACAAATGTTTTTGAATAAACAAATAAATGGTTATATATATATATATATATATATATATAGATATAGATATAGATATAGATATAGATATAGATATAGATATAGATATCTATCTATATATATATATCTATATAGATATAGATATATATATAGATATAGATATAGTAAGCAAATGGTTCCAATAATGCAGGTGTTAATGAGGTACTCACTGCACTAAAAGCATGCATTTCATTACCAATAACCAACACCTAAGGTATACCATCCTATTATGGTAAAGGAGATAGGCTTCACCACAAGGAAACAGTGTCATTTGAGGTTTTGGGGATGCAGCTTTAACGTGATGCTCTTTATAAGAATAAGAAGCAAATAGGTGATTTCCTGGTGGCTCTGCTGTTAGGTGGCCTTCAGGCTACCAAGGCAAAGTATCCTACTAATTACCCCATTAATAACTATGCCACTTATTTAGATAGTGTTTTAATGTGCCCTTTTCATGGTAAGTTAATGCTCCCTTGGGAAGGGCTGAAAATAATGAGTGTTTGCCAGAGTCCCTTTCCATTGGAGGCCTAGAATGAGGAGGTGAGGGAGCTAAACCACTCATTGTAGAAATCTAAATGCTAAATCCCCGAGGAATGGAAGCCAATCTCCACAACAGAGTAAGTTGTGTATGAAGAAGGTGTGATCTGCTGTTCCATTGGTATCAGGTAACAGAATTTGAGTCCCTGTGGTGAGCATCTCTGGGGACAAGAGAAAACCTACAAGGCCTCACCTGAAACAGTTCAGCTAGGGCTATCTGAAATTTTTATAAATTTGTTTAGCTCAATGGATTTAAAGAATAACAAGGGGACTAACAAATGTAATCAGAAAGTTTGGCTAATCGTTAATATTGAACATGTGCATTTACCTTTCTTTTCCTCCTAAACCTTCACCAAAATGTCTATAAAAAGTGTGCACATGTGTGTATGTGCATGTTATATGCACACAGATGTGAGCACATGCAGAGGTAAGAGGAAGGTGCTGGGTGTTGTTCTTCCTTAATCCCTTAAGACAGAGTCTCTCACTTAACCAGAAAGCAAGTTCACTACTATAACTGGGCTGGCTATCAGGATTTATCTGCTTCCACCACTCACTGCTGGTGTTAGAGGCAGGCACAGCCATGCCCGGCTTTTTTGAGTGGGTGCTGGAGATTTGAACCCAGATCTTCATGTTTGCACAATAAGCAGTCCTATCTACTGAGCTCTCTCCTCTACCTGCTGTGGATATTGCTCTGTATAAATAAAACACTGATTGGCCAGTAGCCAGGCAGGAAGTATAGGTGAGACAAGCAGAGAAGAGAATGCTGGGAGGTGGAAGGCTGAGTCAGGGGTGCTGCCAGCTGCTGCCATGACAAGCGAGATGTAAGGTGCCGGTAAGCCATGAGCCACGTGGCAACTTATAGACTAATAGATATGGGTTAAGATATAAGAACTAGATAACAAGAAGCCTGCTGCAGCCATACAGTTTGTAAACAATATAAGTCTCTGTGTGCTTACTTGGTTGGGTCTGAGCGGCTGCAGGACTGGCAGGTGAGAGAGATTTGTCCTGATCGTGGGCCAGGCAGGACTGGAGAAAACTTCAGCTACACCTACCAATGTGTTTTAGGTTAAAAAGAGAAAGCTAAAGCAAACTGAAAAAGCTGGCAGATGAGAAGGGCACAGCATCAGGGAGGCTTCCTGTCCAGCCTGCAAGAAACACCTCAAAACTTCGCTCCCCAGAAGACTGTTAGTCTCCTTTATACTAACATGACATAGTTTAGGAATTTATTGTCTCTTTCCTTCAACCATAACTTAAGCTTCAAATACACAGGAACTCTCTGCTGTGTGCTCAGCTCCTAAAATATCACTTGATGTATGAATGGAATATGTATGCCATAAATATGTGCCAAACAAAACGTCAATCCTTATTGGGTATGTAGAAATCAGAGAGGACAGTGGGAGCTAAGTCACCTCAGGAAGGGATTAAAACCTAAGTGTGCTGTGTACAGAGACTCTGCTAGAAGTCCAGCCACTTCCTACAGGTGAATGGCAGAAAAATCTCCAAGAGTTTTTGGAAGGACAGATATGCAAGATCGAAACATGACTCTGAAAAAATGAAATCCTAGGTAAGGAGAAAGCAGACTGCAGGTTCTTCCCTTTCGTGTCAAATGTACCAGTAATTACATTGAATGTTAACAGACCACACACTGTAATTAGGGGGAGGAGTCTGATAAACGAGATTAGAATAAACGAGTTGCAATTAGATACTGTCTACAAAAGATACACTGAGTATAAAGATGTGGGCTGAAGGCAAGAGGATAGAAAAATAACAAAATACCAACCCTAAGCTTACTGGCATAAGATGAGACAAAATAGGTTTCCAGCAAAGGAATGAACATTTATAATAAAAAAAAAAGAGAGAGAGAGAGATTGGAAGAAACATTTTAGGGCATGGTTAAGAGCACGTACTGCTGTTCTTATAAAGGACTTGAGTTTGGTTCCCAGCACCCATGCTGGGCAGCTCACAACTGACTGTAACTCCAGCTTGAGAGCAATCCAACACCCTCTTCTGGATTCACCAAGCCCCTGCATTCACATGTACACACACACACACACACACACACACACACACACACACACACACATACACACACACACTTTAAAAAATGAATCTTCAGAAGAAATATTTTCTAGTGGAAAGGTGTGTGACAACATGGACATGTATGTGTCTAACAAAAGAGCATCAAGATTAAAATAAAAACAGATTCTTGAAGATGAAAATGAGCAATTGAGTTTTTGCTCGTTATTTGCAGTTTTTGAAATTTGACTTTGATGTGTGTAGGTTTATTAGTTACTTCTATTACTTAGGGTTAACTGAGCTTCTTGAATCTATAAAATTATGTTTCAGCAAATGAGCTATTTGCAGCCACTTTTTTCCAAACATTTTTCTGCCCTATTAGCTCTTTCTTCAAGGTCTCTACTTAACTGTTTGCCTTGCCCATAGTATTTTAAGAGTCTCTTGCCTCAGTTAGGTTCTATTTTGTTGTTATTTTATATTGTTTTGCTTTATGTACTTTCTGCTGTATTCAGATAGTATCATTTTTTTATCAGTCTGTTCTCTAGTTGACTAATCCTTCCATCAAGTCTCTCCATTAAGGAAGTAAATTCTATTTTTGGATGTTTTCCTTTTGATTCAAAATGCTCTAGCTGTCTTTTATGGTTTCTGCAATCTATGAGAATGCATCTTTACCTCATCGAGTGGAGCTATAATGGCTACTGCAAAGTCCTTCTCTGCTGTTTTCTGCCTTCAAACCACCTCCAGTGACTTCTTGGTTATAATTTCAGAGAGGAGTGAGTCAGACTCCTGAGTTCTTAAAATGCTGTTACGGTTTGAATATAAAATGTCCCCATAAACTCATGTGTTGAAAGCAATGCACCTGACTAGTGGCCTTCTTAGATGAGGATCATTGAAGCCAATCCATGGATGACCTCAGAACTGGATGAACTTCTTGGAAGTGGAGCCTAGTTAAAGGAATTGAGTCACGGAGGGTGTGTCCTTGAAGGGTTTGTCTTGTTCCAGGGCTCTCTCTTTCTGTCTGTCTCTTGGCTATCATGAGGCAAACGGCTCTTTATGGTCACAGCCTTCTGCTACAACATTTCTGCCTCTATACCGCCACTTAAAAGCAATGGCAACAAATTGGTAGAACCTTGAGTTCAGACAAACCTCCCTCCCTCAAGCTGCTGCGACAGAAAGCTGACACAAGTGTCCTGTTATTTTGCATGGCATTCTGTTTACTGTGAACATTACATTTCAAAGACTCCAGGTTCTCTTGTTTCTCCCAAAGGCTTTAGCGTTTGTCTTAGAAGACAGTTAATGTAAAACTGAAAGCCCTGTCTCTGGGGTGGCAGCTAAGTCTGTTTATTATAGTGCTACGAATTTGCTTTGTGCGTGAGTGCTTTAGGCATCAGTCTGAGGTTTAGGGAAAATGACACGGTTGATCAAGGACCAGTGACACCCCTCCCCACCGCCCAAATCCAGAATGTACTTGCTTTGTACATTCTCTAGAGTCTTTGGGTTATTAACTTTGTGGTTTGTTTCCGGAATTTGCAGTTTCAAAGTGAAGGTCAGGCTACCAAGAGAATATTAAATTCTGCTGAAGAATAGAACTCTTCTTCCATCATTTTTGTAAATATGAAAACATGCTTTGCCTTTATGTATGTTTATGTGCCACATGCATGCAGTAGCCACAGGGACCAGAAGAGGGCATCAGATTACCTGAACTGGACTTACAGTCATTGTGGGGGCCATGTGGGTGCTGGGACTTAAACCCAGGTCCTTTGGAAGAACAACCAGTGCTCTTAGCTGCTGGACCATCTCTGTAGTCACTTCCATCATTTTCTAATGTCAGATCATGCTAAGTACTATGAGTGAAGCAGGTAATGAAGGATAAAGGAACAGGAGTCATACTACCAGCTATACATCAGCGCTGGGTGTAGGAAAAGTACTAACAAGGTCAGAAAGTATGTCTATGAAAAATCTTTTTAAATTTAATTTTTATTGGTCGAGAATTTCATACTGTGATTAAAACATTTAGCCAGGTGATTCTTAGAAATCCAGGAAGCTGCTGTGATTTTTCTCAGCTAAGGAAGGCTAACTTGAGCTAAACTTCCCTGTGTTATGGATTAGGATAAATTTCAGTTTTTAGCAGAGCAACAGGAGATGCAGATCTGGCAATGGAGAGCTCCCTTAAGACCAAGATCCAAGTGCAGGGGAACCAAGGCCTGGAGAGGCCACAAAAGATGCAAGGTAAGTGCTGGAGTGCATTGATGCTGACACATGGTTATTTTAAACAAGGCTTGGGATCCAGTACCTCAAATAAAGACAGACCAAAGGTTACCTCAAGTTTAGAAGTAGAGCCTGACTCCTTCCTTCCTGATAGCTCTCATGCCTCATCCCCTTTAAGAAGAGGCCATAATGGATGCTTCCTGGATTTCTTGTATCATTGTTTTCAAGCATGATGCACAAATGGCAGAGATATCTCCTAAAATGACAATTCTGATCAGAACCCCTGGAGTGGGGCTTGACATCCTGCTTGACAGGCCCCCAGGTGATGCCAAAGTGGCCGGTCTGTATTACATTTTGAGTGACAAGGTTTTATGTGACTTCAGGGATCAACTAAAGCTCTTCATTTAATCTGCTGGTTTGCCTTCAAGACCACAGTCTCTTCCACATGCTAATAAACCACCAACTTAAAACTCAAAAAACCCCCAAAAAGTCCTCTGCATAGCAGAATTCCAGTCCAACAACCCAGTGCACCATGGATGGTTGACATATCCTCAGTCCACATTTAGTTCTGCAGGTCAGTATTCCTCCTTCACACTTATCCTCAGGTCTCCTCCCAACCTTATTTCCTAGACTGTCTTTTCTTCAACATGGAAGTGGTAGCATTTTACCTAATCAAGATCCTTTCTTCACAGATTATAGTAAGTTTGAGTATAAATGAATGCAATAGATTTTTATATGCAATGCTAAAATAAAGATATATGGACGAGTTTTGGTTATTTTTCAAATAGCCCACATGTCAGACCCTGAGGGAAAAAAAAAACAAAAACATAAAACTGTTGCCAAATTTTTTCAAGTAGTAAACTGTTGACATGTCACTACTGTCAACATGCGTTCATAACCCTATTTATGAGTGCAAATCCCCAGTGCATATTTCAGTTGGGATTCTAGAAAAATATCTGAAAGAAGTTAACTTTGACATTAAGCTCAACAAGCTAAGAAGAGGCACATGAGATAGCTCAGCAGGTAAAGACACTTGCTGCCAAGCCAGAGACCTGAGTTCTAGTCCCAAGACCCACATGGTGGAAGGGGAGAACAAATCCCTACGGGTTATCGTCTAACTTCAACAAGTTTGTCATGACATATACACATGTGCATGCATGTGGGCACACGCGTGCGTGTGCACACACACGTGCGCGCACACACACACACACACACACACTGTCATTAATTTTTTAGTTGGCTAAATAACTATTCTAAACTAAGTGGTCTATTTCAATCAGTTTTGATGCAATCTTCACTGGTATGGCAGCATCACTGACACTTATCTGGAGAGCTAGTCTTGGATAATTTTGGGTAAACTTTAACTAGGAAATACTGAACATGACTGGGCTCTAGACAGTCATCTCATTGAATCTTTCCATTGTCCTGTCCTCAGGTTTTTAATATAATCTGGGGAAAATCTTTGTCCCTGGAATTCCAGAAGAATTATTTGGGTGACAAAGACAGAGGAAAGCTGGCCATTGACTAGCTAATAGCTGATGCTCGGGGACAGGAGTTGCTGTCTGGCATCCCTGAGGATTCTCATGGATGACTGTTTAGGGTTAGACCCATCCCAGCCAAAGTTCTAAAGCTGAAGCTAGCCAGAGGCAAAAGGACTACTGATTACAAGAACAATACTGACTCACTACAGGGCGGTGTTTATAAAGTGCTTTAGCAAGTGTTTCATTTGTTTATACAACGACCTTACATGAAACCGAAGGAGAGGAATTTGTACCAACTTTAGAAAGAAGGAAACTGAGCACCATCAGAAAAGTCCCTTGTGAGGTTGGTCTCTGGACCCCTTTTGCACAGCGCTGCCACCATATTCAACAAAGCAAGGCCTCTCAGTCAAACACAGAACTCTTCTATAGGGCTAGTCTCACTAGTAGGCTTGCTTGGGGATCTCCTATCTCTGTCTTCCAAGACTGGGATTGCAGGCACTCTGCACCCTCATTTTATATGGGGTCAGTCAATCCAAGCAGCCCTGGTCCGTGTGCCTGGCTGACAAGCGTTTTAACCACTGAGCCATTGGGCTGGTTAGGTTTGGGTTTTGGTTTGGTTTGGTTTTTGTCCACTTGACAGAAGTTAAAGTCATCTAGGAAAAGCAATGTCATCTGAGAAAACACCTTCATCAGATTGCCTGTAGAAAAGTCTGTGTGGCGTTTCCTTGATTAATGACTTAAGATATGGGAGGGCAGTGCCATCCCCGGGCAAGTGGTCTTGGGTCTTATAAGAAAGTAGGCTGAGCAAGCCATGAGGAGCAAGCCCAGTAAACAACATTCTGCAATGGCATCTGCTTCAATTATTCCCAGGCTCCTGCCTCAAGTCCCTAACTTCCCTCAGTGATGGACTATGACCCGGGAGTTATAAGATGAAACAAATCATTTTCTCTCTCAGTTGGTTTTGGTCAATGTTTTTGTCACAGCAAAGATAACAATTTAATATAGCCTATGATAAGAACTTTAGGAATTCTGAGGTAGGTTCTAGTATTTATTCCCATTTTATAGACAAAAGAACTATGATGTGATGAAGTTAGGCATTATGTTCCAAGGTCAAACAAATAACAAGAGTCAGAACCAGAGTTTGAACTCAATACTACATGATTCCAGAACCCATGCTCTTACCTTGCATGTTATTCTGCCTCTCTATGACAAGCCAGGTTTGCACAAAATGATCACTCAGAGACCCAAATAATTTGGGAAAGTTCTCCACAAACTGTCTATGTGGCATAATCACTTAAACAAATCATGAAATTGCATATCAGTTTAGTTAGTTTCAGCATCTCCAGATGGATGATGATCATCAGTTCTGATGGAGGGATTTGTCATGGAACTACTGTAGGACTTTAGAATTGGGCATCTGTCATAGCATCATCCCAGGAGGCAGACACAAATCCAATACCCAACACAAGAGAAGGCTCGTGTCTTAAACCAGGACAGAAATGTAGGTGAGTAACCCAAGAAGAGTGCCTTGAGCTAGCAAGTAAACATTACTACCTTTTGTTTTGGGTGATTCTAGAATTACCTGAGGGGAAGTGGAAACTGAATTAAGAGAGTCTCTGGGAGACTCAGATTCACTTCCTTCTTATGGCAAGGACACTGGGGAAGGAATCCGCCAACTCCCATCTGTCATTGGTGATGTTCTCACAGGATGCTAGCTCCAAGACTTCTGCCTACCCTTTGAGGAGATTCTGCATGCTCCTGCAGCCCTAGGAAGCTGCAGGCAGACAGTGATGTTTTCTGCGAGAAGTCACAAATGATAGAACAGTAAATGTCAGGGGGACATGAAAAGGTGCTGGCAGCATCTGTCACAGATCACAAAACTGAAACTGGGTCATGGAAGCAAGAGTTCAGAGGAACAGAAGGACGCATAGCTTTTTTAGCCAGCATGAAGCATCCTATAAACACAAGAAAGGGTAAAGCAAGAAAGAGTAGGTCAAGTGCGAGGTGTCCTGAAGCAATTTTGAAGATGATTGTCAGTGGCTGCTGAGAAATAAACACTCAGCTTGCAATGGTATGTGGGATCCATTCAATTACAACAAAGGTGGGATACCAGTGGTTTAACAAGGAGTGAGTCACATGGAGCAATTTATCTACCTTTTCTATTGAATAGCAAAGTCCTCTCAGCACCTGTCGACTAGGAGGATGGACGTCCTCAGACTCCAGGGGAAAACAGTCTCATTTCCTCACAAAAGCATTCTTAACCAGAAATGAAAATAAATCCCGCAGGATCAGATACACGCAGGTGTTTGTTCTTTGCATATTTGCATTTTGGTTTCAAGCCGAAGGATTCTGAAGCCTACCAATAAGCATCACCCATGCTGTGGGGGGTTGTTCACGGCTGTGCTATTTGCTTATCTGGCTCCCAAGCTAAGGTAGGTCATACATTCCATCACATATCAGGTCCCTCTACTCGAAGGAGCCATGCTTGGAAACCTAATAATTCATCGGATGGTCTGATGCAGTGGTTTCCGAATGGGTAGGTGCAGAGTCTTCCTTTCAAAGAAAGCGGTTTGAATTCATGGCAAGGATCCCTATGTCCAGTGAGCTATTGGAGGTAACTTACAGATCATATTCAGGAAGAAAATGAGTAAGAACATCATTAATGAGCTCCTGCTCAAGTTTTAATGAACAATCTCAGATTAAGTCAATGTGGCACTCCCAAACCAGTTTAGGGACAATAGAATTTGGCCTACTTTTTATACAGTATGTTATTGCAGAACCATGGGATAATAAGAGCTGAAGGCCAGGCTCCTAACTGCATCATCCTTTGGAAGATAAACTACATCATGGCATCAATTGGGTTTGCTCTCTGGCTCTGATCTGCTTACCTCTAGCTGCCTTGACATTTATGAAAGTCTCAGGGATGAACAAGTAAACCAAGTTAACGGATAGCTAATATTGTGTTTATGAGAATGGGCGCTCTCCAATGCCATATGGTCACCTCTAAAAGTCTAAAGGAATTAGAGAAAAATGGCAAAGATGGAGAGGGGCAAGTAGCATACCAGAAGACAGTGCTAGAGTTTAGGCTTAGAAGTGTCAGGATCAAACTGTGCTTCTACTAGGTCCTAATTCAGGGACTCTAGAAAAGTTATTTTATCAGTTTTACACTTTCTCATTTACAGAAAAGCAGGATAATAGTACTTATGTCCTATGACTATATATATATATATATGTTCATATAATATACATATATATAAAATGACTACTGTTGGGAAAAGTATAATTTGCACTACAGTTGTGTCAGGTATATTTCATTTTTATACTAAATATCAAAGTGATTTTCTATGTAGATGTCATTGTCTCCTTTTGTCACTCACCCAAGTAAAGGCTCAGTGTGTCTGAGAAAATTGTTTTCAAGTCCTGTGTCTGGTGACTGACAAAGTAGGTCCAGATGACTCCCAAATCTAAGTTCTTTGAAGCTCAGAATGCTTCTCCTCATGTGGTTATGACTTGGGCATAGCGCCTCCCCAGCAGGCTATGCTTCAACAGTGGTTCCCCAGCTGGTGGTGATGTTCCATAGGTTGTGGGACCTTTGAGTAAATCTAGTAGAGGAAATGGATCTCTAAGGAGTGGACCTGAAGAGGTTTAGCCTGGCTGCAGTTCATGTCTTTTCTGCTTTGTGATCCACTGAGATGTGGACAAGCAGCTGTTGTGTACCTCCTGCCTCCCTAGAGCTGTGCATCATGCAGGGCTGTATTCACTCAGGAAAAAAACAAAAACTCTCCTCACCAAAGCTTCTTCTTGTCCTGTATTTGATCAGAGCAATGAGAACACAACAAATGCATTGTGTCCTAGAGAAATGTTTGCTAAAAGTCTAAGGGTGTTTAATTTGCTTTGTGTATGGCCAAAGGATGCTTTCTCCAAGGTTGTCATGGGCATGCCTGGTGTCTATCAATGTGGATGACTGTATATGTTGCTAAACCCTCCTTACATGTCTTTGCAGGTCACAAGGTGGGATGAATTGCTCATTGTCAGAGGACATTCGTACAGACCCAGATTTCCCCAAATATAACCTGTGGCTTATATTGAGTTACAAAAGTTTTTTTGATGGTCAGAGAAATGTTTTAAAATGAGTGTATTGCTGGGCGGTGGTGGTGCACATCTTTAATCCCAGCACTCAGGAGGCAGAACCAGGAGGATCTCTGTGAGTTCAAGGCCAGCCTGGTCTACAGAGCGAGATCCAGGACAGGCACCAAAACTACACAGAGAAACCCTGTCTCAGGAAAAAAAAATTAATTAATTAATTAATTAATTTAAAATAAAAAAATAAAATAAAATGAGTGTGTTTATTTTTTTCTTCCAGGTCTTGCTGTACTTTAGGTATAGTCTAGTATGAACACTAAGGGCTTTCATGGAAGAAGTGTTACTAAAATGTAATATTTGTAGATCAAGGTTAATAAATTATCAGAATCTACCAACCAGTCTACCTTTAACACTGCAATAAAGCCACAGTGGCCACATATAGAAAAGCTGGTTAGAAAACTCATTTTTCAAGAAAACACCTTGCTGGTACTGCCTTGAGGCAGTCCTTTTAGTTGGTACTTGTTAACTGACCCTTAAGCAGTTACTGTGTGACAGACATTTCCTTTGTGCACATGCAGAAGACAACGTCCCCTGTCATTCCTTGGGTGCCATCTACCTTATTTCTTTAGCCAGGGTCTCCCATTGCCTTGGAAATGGCTAGGGTGGTTGGCCAGTGGGCCCCAAGGATCTGCTTGTATCTGCTTCCCTAGCACTGGGATTACAAGCATCCACCACCACAGCCCTATTTTTTTTTTTTACATGATTTATGAAGATCTAAGTCAGGGCCTCACACGTTTGCATGGCAAGCGCTTCAGGGACTGAGCTATCTCCCCAGCCTGTAAAAGACATTTCTGAAGCACATAGAAATGTTAACTTATTTTCAGTTGCCATTTTTTCAGGTGGGAAAGGTGAGACCAAAAGAAAAAAAAAATGGAGCAAGTGGCCAAAAGTTGCACAATAGATGACACACCAAGATCTGGAGGGAGTGTTTGGGCCACAGTACCCATACCCTGGTGAAATGGCGTAGAAAGAGTGCAGGCTTTGGAGTTTGGCAAACTTCCATTCAAGTTCAGACTTTTTCACTTAGTGACCTTGTGGGGGATGATTTAATCACCGTGAACTTCTAACCTTTATACAGAAACTGGAAGTAAGCCCTGAAGTTTTACTCTTACTGTTAGGTGAAGTAGCTTAACCTGATGCAAAGCAGAGACAAAGACAGACACCCACTTCGTGTCTGGCTAAGAAAGATCATAAAAGGTGCTCAAGTGCCTATTGCTAATGCCTTTCTCCCAGGGAAACGAGCAGACGAAGTGCCGTTGAGGAGATTTCCCCCATGTTTTGTTGTTGTTGTACAAATGGCCTGCTATAGAGGGCACATGGGCTAAGGAGACACAACTGAAGGCCCACAGCAGTACAATCCAGAAACAGTCAATGACGACAGATAGTTCTGGACCAGGTCTGGGGAAGCTCTGCTGTCTAAAGATACACAGAGCCTCTATGGGAGTCTGTGGAGATATGCTCAATCTCATGTCAAGCAGGCCAAGGTGACCCTCACACCTGAGTGAGAGAGGAAAAGCCAGTATTAGAGAGGGTGGGCCCATGGGAGAGGGACCACATATATATAAAGTCAGAGACACCTGGTGCTGAGCCTGAGCTCAGTAGGAGTAAAACGTTGATCACCGAGCTTTACTCAGCCAGCCCCTCAGGCCATACACAAGTGGCCAACCTTCAGAGATGCTGTGCAGGGTTGCCAAGTCACAGTCTTAAGTCTGCTTGGTGCTAGCCAGACTTTCCATCAGACAAACATGATGTGAAAGAAATAATAATGTGTTTCAACATGGACTCAAATAGTCTCCATGTGAAAAATAAGAACTTTATCAGTGGACTTCCTTTTTACTTTAAAATATTGTTTTGTTTTTACATGAAATTGCTTGATAGGGATAGGCCTGGGAGTAAGGTATGTTTCTCTTCTAGAGTTGAGGTCTTAACCTGGGGTAAGTCTGCTACAGACAAAGTTCAGTTGATTGAAGGCCGCTTCTTTGGTAAGATCAAAAGATTAGCAAGATCATTCTTGGACACCCAATACCCTGTCCTAAAATATCCTTTCCTATTTAAGGAGCTGGAGCCTTCTGTGAAAATGAGATGCTTTCTTTCAAGTGAATTAGTCATTGTTGGTAATTAACACCAAATACGCATGCTCAGTATTACACAGAGTATGGTCCTGTACAATAATGGAGAGTAAAACACAGCTTTTAGGACAAAGACGTATTTTTGACATGGAGACTTTTCAAGAGGGAGAGAGACAGAATGTAGCGTTGGACCGATTAGAAAACATGCAATATTTTGAGTTGGTAGAAATATTAAGAGTAAGAATGACGGATTGAGCCAGTTCTGCCAGAGGTGATTAGTCTTTGTAACTACTGAAGGACAATGGCCTGCATTCTAGTCAGGAGGGACAGAGTCTGCGGCTTTCTTTGCCTCAACTTCAGACCTTATTGTCAGGCCCATATGTCTGTGTCTCCAGGAAGATGAGTCCTATACCTGAATTTCTGGACACGAGAGTGAAAGATAGACACCCCATTGATAACTGAATTGTGTTCATTCAAGTTAGGCTTCACTTGCCTCTAACTGCCTCTTCGACTGGGTTACCCCTTTGCTATTGCACTCTGAAAGACTTGTCTCTTTCTGAGTCAGAAGCTCCTAGTCAGGAAGGAACTGTCTTTTTCCTTAGCATTTCCCCTGTACACAGGGGTTGACTGACTGTGAGTAAACACTAGATGGCTGCCAGCTCACCTGATCCTTTTCTTTCCATTGAGGTGCCTTTGGCTTCTGTACCCTTGTTTGGCCCGCTGCTTCCAATAAGCCATGATAAGTACTAAGACTAGGGTCCTAAAATCAGGTTTTCCAAGCAGGGCTGGGATATAGGTGAGGACATTGCTACTGGAAAACATCTTAGAGGACAGAGGTCACTGAAAAATGGCTAAGATTTTAATGATGTCACCTCTATATCGTTATCCACAATAAGTCAGGTGAAGTGGGTGATCCTCACAACTGTTGCTTTGTGTTGATTGTTTGTTTGTTTGTTTGTGGTGCTGACATGATTCTGGCCAGATACTTAAAACTGCAGCGAAGTCCTTCATCAGGTAGGAGTCCATAGAGTTCAACGCATTCAACCTAATTTTTGTTGAATGACCACTGTGTGCTAGGCACTTTGCTAGGGTTTGCAGTGCAATTTCAAAGCATAGGGAACATAAGTTTTCTAACAATCCTCTACCACAAAATGACTTTGCAAGAAGAAAAGCCATAATGTGCTAGCCACTCACTATGATCAACTTTCCCCCTCCATTTCCACATTTAATATGCTCAACAAACCTTCATAAAATTGAAACATGGGGAAGTTAAGAATTACCCCAAGGTCTGTGGGCTATCATGTGTCACAGTCAAAATTAGAACACAAGCTGTGCCCCCATATTCCATCTGTGTCCGATTTTTTAAATGTTCACTGTTGTGGTTTGAATGGTGACTGTCCCTAATAGGCTCATCCATTTTAATACTTGGTCTCCATCAAGCAGTAGTTTGGAGGCAGGTTATGGAACCATTAGAAGGTGGAACCTTGTTGGAGGAAGTGTGTTACTGGAGGGAGGACTGGTTTCATTTCCTGTCTTCTTTCTGCTTCATGACTACTGGGTGGTCTCTTGCCCCCACCCCTGCTATAATGGCTTCCTGCCATGATGAACTAGACTCCTTCATAACTCAGCAAAAACAACTCTTTTTTTCCTAAGCTACTTTTGGCAGGATATTTATCACAGCAGCAGAAAATAAGTTAATAACTTCACCAACATCTTGCCTCCCTTCTCAGCTGTTCTCAACAGGACACATATCCAGCCAAACAACTCCTCCAGGATGTCAGACATTGAACAGTCTGGAAAGGTCACCTATTAAATTCCAGGTGCCTCTGTTGAACTAGTCTTCACCATATTGTATACATAGCCTGGAGACAAATCCATCATAGACTGTGCCCATGAACCGTAGCCTCCCCCAATGGAATTCATTTTAATTAATGAATAACTTTGTCCTTAAGTCAGAACATATAAGTAGAACCAATCAGTGTTGCTCTGAACTTCAAAACAGAAGTCATAAGTCTATATTGCTCTTTCTTTTCATTTTTTCTTCCTTGATTTTACACCGTGGATCTGTTAATCATCACCTCCACCAGATCCACAACACAGCATGCTCTTGGATGCATGCTTATTCTTTGTCTCTGCTCTCCCTTTCTCAAGCTTTCATCGTCTGTACACATTGATAGATT
Organism: Onychomys torridus; assembly: GCF_903995425.1. Classification (NCBI taxonomy): domain Eukaryota; kingdom Metazoa; phylum Chordata; class Mammalia; order Rodentia; family Cricetidae; genus Onychomys; species Onychomys torridus. The sequence continues at coordinate 46,186,980 of NC_050449.1, forward strand.
TTTCTCTGGTATTTCACTTTATCAGTTCTATGCACTAGCCCTCCAAGGATAATCTTTAATATGTTCAAATACATAACTCTTTTCTCAATTCCGAATTTCTCACTGATTTCCCCACTGACAAAGGGAAAGGCACATCTTCAAATGATGCCTTTTGTAGGACCCTTCATGATGTGAAATGTTCTTCCTCTGTGGCTTTATACATCTTTTCTTTCCACTGAAATTGTTCCCTTTGTTTTTGAAGAATTCTAATTCATCTTGAAAGGTCCAAAAGCAACCAGTCTGCTTTGAGTAATCCTTCTTAGCCCTCACATGCAGGTTTAGTCATCACTTTTTTGGGCCCCAAAGTGACACACATATGGCTGAACTTGAATTGAATGGTAGTATGCTGGTTGATTATAAACTAGAAAGTGTTCTAGGCCACCTCTTCCTTCCCTCATGGATTGTGTCAGTAGCTAATACAATGTTTGGAAAACATAATTTTCTTATCTTCTTCCTACCAAAATCTCTATCTGTTCATTTATAAGAAATTTTCAAAATCCTTCCAGCCAAATGATCTTTGGTCTGTTAGCCCATATCTGCATTGCTTCAAGTCTTTGCTCAAATATAATTTTCTCAGTGAGACCTTCCATGACTACTCTATTTAAAATCCAATATTCTTCCCTATCACAGTCTTCCTTTTTCTAGTCCACTGTCTTTATAGTACATTTGTCCTTAAACATAGTCCATAATCTACTCGTGTGTTTTGTTCATTGCCTCTCTTCACTGTTTATAATTAAAATAGAGAGTACTTAATAGAAGGAGGAGTTTTATAAGGCTTATCTAGAAAGAATACCATCACAATTTCATACAAAATTAATTATATATATTTTAAAGTGTGGAGTGGTCATTGAAATACAAGGACTCAAGTAATTGTATTCTCTGTATGTTATAAATTTTCTAACTTGCGGACTGGAGAGATGGCTCAGCCGTTAAAGGCTAGGCTCACAACCAAAATTAAATTTTCTAACTTGCAAAAAAGTGAAGTCAGGCTACTTTGTTTATATTCTTTACTGTGACATGCCTGGCACCAAAGTTGGTGTCTAGCAAACAGCTGAATCTGAGAATATCTGTGACTTGAAAGAAATGTTAAGTGTTAAAAGTGAACAGTGAAAGCTTCTAGGGAATCCTTTCATCAATAAGATTTTTATAACATCAGCCAATGAAAACCCCATCAGTGGCCAAACTAAGATTAGTTACCTGTGCATACTAAGATCAGAATGTGCCTGGGCACTCAGAACTACTACAAAGCTGATTTGCAGCTCTTAGAGAGAGTGCAGTGGAGCTGAAGTTAAGAAATAAAGGTGAATGAATCTAAGACAGAAATAACCATCAGGAACCTGTAATTGATCCTGTCACAGCATGGCAATAGATAGGGAAAAACACCATCCTTCGTCACAAAAGAGCACACTACAATAAGGGAAATGTTCCAAGGCACAGTGAAAAACTGGGGGCATCGGTGTCCTACTTTCTCTCCTGTTCTTCCTTGGTGAGGACTCCTCTTTGGTACTTGGTGACCTCCACTTCCTCTTCTTATCCCTTGAGAAGTCTGGTCTAGGTTGAAGCACCAAATAGTGCCAACACCTATATCTCTCTCAAGGATGCTTGACAAAGGTCTGAAGACTATTCCACTGAAATCAAGTTCATGTGTATTGCTTAAGTAATTTAATTAAGAGCTTAGTTGGAACATCATACACTAGAAGGCAGCGGAAGGCAATCAAATCTTCCTCACGTACAACCTGAAATCATCTCCTTGTGCAAACAAGGGTGATCAATAAAATGTTTCTGAACCATATTCTGATGCAGGGTTGTTTGCTAGCAGACTAGTTTCTCTCCCACATCCTGTCTTCCAATTTAAGCTCTGAGTTTGAAGTCAAATTTTAGGGTGTAGCATTTAGAAAGCAGAAATCCCTAAAAATCTACCTGATCCTTTCTGATTATGGCAAAGAAGTCCTTTAGGAACCATATAGAAAAGCCCATACCTTCCAAGCCTGGGTCATTTAGGAGGACTCAGACATTGACTGGAAGATGATGTATGACAGGACCCTTTATTCCCAAATACTTTGAGGGGGAAAAAAGGGTTTTAACAGAGAGGTATGTGACCCAGTGAACACCATTGTGATAGGACCAGAGGGTCAATGGTCTTTGAGGCTAGTGATCACATAGCAATCTCCCTAGTTCTGCTAGAAGGAACTTTTTGCCCCCAAAATAAGGTGGTGGCAGTGGAATGACTGTGGTGGCAAGAGGCAGAATGCTTCCTGTTTCCATGATCTGAATGGGATACTCAGAGGCGCCCAGGAAGTCTCACTAACCCTTACTGAGGGACTCCAGGTATGATTAGGACGTGGTAAGACAGCAAAGGCCTACAGTTGGAATCCAGATGTTCATGCAGACTCAGATATAGATCTCTATTAAAATATTCAGTCCTGGGCTATGCCGGTGGATACCGCAAGGGACTTGACTCCTACTAGTCACCACGTCAGGATGTAGACTAGATCCTTCACCACCCTCCAGCCAGACTCAGAAAGAATCCTCTTAATACTGCTTAGGTCTGAAGACCCTTCCCAGGCTCTCACAACAAGATCACATAAGTCATACCTAGCTACCAGCTTGGAAAGAAACAGGAGAAGGGAACATCTGGAAAATTTCTTGAAAGAATTACACAGTACATAAGACTTTGTGAGGAAAATGAGATTAGTCATAGAAAAATAAAGCAGATGCATTCCTTTGTATGTGTGTAGGCTAAGGATGAACACTTCCGCTACGTCAATGCAGCATTGAGACTTCAGTGCAATGAGGCATGCAAAGGCTGCCCTAGGATCTCAGAGATTCTGAATGCACTTAGAAGTGATGGCAGACATTCAGTTAAATATTAACCCACCAGACTCAAAGCCACAGCCAAGGAAAACAGACAGTTTACAGGTTGATAGGGATGTCTATGATGAGGTCAAAAAGTGGAGCAAAGAACATTCATCTCTAAAGTATCTTAATCTGTAAGGTTTGGGAAAAATGAGCCAGTGTTTGTAGAGACAGAAACAAAATATTATCTGCATCAATTCCAATCTGGGACACACAAGGAGACAGTCCTTTAGAAAAAAAAGATTAGACTCCAATATTCAACCCAAAAGAAATATATATAGCTAATGTTTCATAGATTAATCCTTTCCTGGGAAATCCAAATAACAAAAAAAAAAAATGAATCTATGTCATCCCAGTAAGAGTGAGCTATGTTAATATCCATCTTTCTATTGCAGCAAACAACTGAGGTTAAAATGTACATCTCCTGGGAGTAAAGATATGGTTAGAGATTGGGTTTTTATCATTAATCCACACTACCTACTGCCTTTAGGTAAAGTTAGTTGCTCATTTTCACTTTAGTATCCAATACTCAATAGAAGTTCATCTCAGCTCAAGGTTAGAATTTCCTATACACAATTGCAGAGCCTGGAGAGTGGGGCAGTCATGGATCAGTATAGGGAAGTGGCTGAGCCTTCTTGAAGATCAAATAATGACTTAAGATTAAAGCTCCAATCAGTAATGAGGTATTCTAGACAAACTGGAAGGGTTAGAGTGGGTAGGGGTAGTAATGGCAAAACAAATACAGAATGGTCAAAATCTTAGGACAAAGGAAAATGAAGCTTAACAATGAGCACACTGCTTTGCAAAAGATCTGCTACAGGAGCAGTTTGGAGGACCTTAGCAATAAGCTTACAATTATGTTTCCTACTCTTGATCCAACTGCCACTAAGAATTAAGCACAAAGCTGATGTCCAAAAGGAGACTAGGTACACTGAGGAAGAGGAAAGCTAATCACTGTGGAAAGAATCTCTGGAAGAGAGGAGGGACCATAAAGAGAAATAAATGCTTCTTTTAGTCTCGGGAAAATTTGAGAAAAAAAAATAAAACAGAAGAATAAAGTGAGGTAAGTAGCCATGAAGGTTTGTCACTCCTCTACAATCATTAGAAGCCAAAAAGACTGTTGGTAGTATTTGATAAACATCTAAACAGCTTTGAGGGTGAATGCCAAGCCTACATTTACTCAGATACTGAGCTATGCTACCTTAAAAGTGTGAGGCTATACAACTTCAGAAGAAACAGTTCTGTGTGACATCTAACATATTACAAGAACTGTAGAGCTGAGGTGGCAGGGGTAGTGGTTTGATTCATGATCCTCAGGAAGAACCCTTGCCTTTCAATGCAGGTCCAGAACTCAGGAAAGCCAGACCTTCACTGTATCTTCAATAGGGAGGTGGTGATAAATTACAGGCTGAAGACAAAGTTCAGGATCTAAGACTATAGTAGCAAATGTCAGCAGGAAGTCAGGGTAGGACAATAGCACCACACAATAAGAAGCATCCCTGACAAGCTGCCTTTCAACAGGGCTCAGTTAGGCCCCTTCTGAATTTGTGTGAACCTGGGACATCCCCCTTTAAATGGCAAAAAATGGTTCTAACACATCTCTTCCTGATAGACTAGGTTGTTAGAGCAGTGAACAGGGAAGAAAATGGTAAATCCTCAAGACTTCAAGTTGGTGCCTAGAAGGACCACCAAATTATCACAATAGATTCATATTACTGGGTTATACCAAGTACACAACACACACACACACACACACACACACACACACACACACACTTACTCTTACAGACACACATTCACACACACACATTCTCTCTCTCTCTCTCTCTCTCTCTCTCTCTCTCTCTCTCTCTCTCTCTCACACACACACACACACACACACACACACACACACACACTCCTCTGAGATGCAGCTGGTTTGTGTGGAAGAACAGATAAGCTGCAAAAACATTTTTTTCCCCCGAGACAGGGTTTCTCTGTGTAGCTTTGCACCTTTCCTGGAACTCACTTGGTAGTCCAGGCTGGCCTCGAACACACAGAGATCCGCCTGCCTCTGCCTCCCAAGTGCTGGGATTAAAGGCATGAGCCACTACCGCCCGGCTGCAAAAACATTTTTAATTGTCTCTTTTAGAAAAGTGTATCTAAATGTAATGGAGTAAGTTATTTTATAACCCTGGCATGTTATACACTAAATTAATAAGGAAATAGTGTCCAAAAAGCCAATTAACAAGAAAACTCTTTTATTGATATAAAAGCAAAACAAAATTTTTCATGAATTCTAGTACCTGTTTTATTCTATCTATTGGATATACTCAAGTTCAAAAGTCAGTTTTCCTGTGAGTGTTGTTGCAGTTGTTAACCTCTCTATAGCAGCAATCCTGTGAGACCACAAGTCTCGGGGAAATATCCTCAAATAGGTAAAACAACTTGAATAATTCATTGTCCCCCAATTAAAGCTAAGTCAATTCTTATTCTCTGCTAAGCATTCCTTCATGGCACCAATGGTAGCATTGATAAGCATTGGTGCCACGCCAGAATATCTGCTTCTCAAATATTACAAATAAGGGAAAGAAAAACAAACCAGAATCAGATTTCTACTCATCCCAGGGATGAAATATCTTCTTCTGTAGATGGGGCAATTCATTCTCACATGAACTGTAACATCTGTGAGCCACAACCTCTGATTTCACACACCAGCACGTGGCTTTTCAGATTGAAGCCTAGGTCTACCTGGGAGTAGACTTCAGGAAGCCATATGAAAGTTCCTGGGTTAGCCCATAACTCTTAGTAATATCTGTTAGTAATTTCTCAGCCATTATCCACAGAAAAGCACTTAAAGCCTATGTCTATGCATTGGAAAAGAAGAAGTTTTAGTCATTTTCTAATCAATTCAATGGATACAGATAGGAAGGGAGAAAAGGTCAAATGCCAAAGTAAATGTTTAAAGCTACATCGTCCATATTTTCCCAAAAGCTACTTGTCAAACTAAACAGATAATAGTTATATTTTCATTTTACCTTTAAATATGCAGATATACGTTGTATCTCATACAACATATATGTTTAAAAAGGAAAAGAAAAATCAAGTTGCAATCCATGATTGTGGTCTAGATGGCTCCAAAGCTCTTTTAGATAGTTTTTTTTTATTCCACCTAGATAGCTGGACCACATTGATATGGTCATAATTTCACTATCATTGCTACATTTGAGTCACTAATATAGGAAAGGAAGCTTATCTAATTACCAATTTCCCAAGCCGAGAAAGACTCTCCCCTTCCATTAAATAAAGAGAAAGTCATTCCTACTTGACCCCAAAGAAACAAGTACATGCATTTACCTGACTTCTCAGATCCTCTCCGGATCAGAGGATGGAACAACTATTTGGTTTCAGTCTCATACTTATAATGACAGAAAAGAGAATACAAAAAGTCCATTGTAAATTTGTACAAAATGTATGCATATATAAATACATATCTATGGGTGTATATAAATTCTAAAGATTATATCCTTCTACATCTTCAAGAGTCAGAGTCCCATACAGTTGACATATTGGCATTCTCTCTCTTATTTTCTCATTTCTTAAAACAGTAAGAATCAAGCATGCTACCTTATTAATACTGAATAGCAAGTGCAGGAGTTGAGCTGTAACTATAGAGGGTTGAAGCAATTAGTTTGACTGGACATTGGTAAACCTTAGAGTAAATTTAGCTATTTCCATATTGCCTTTTGTTTCATAAAAATGTAATCTTGAATGTCATATGGGTCAGCTGAGTTCACTAAGTAGCAATCTAAACAGAGCCTATGGAAATTTGCATTGTCATATGCTTATTGCAGTAATTTGGTGTGGGATCTGATCTACTAGAATTTCATGTAATTCTCATTCTAGCTCACAGAAATCTTGTGTGACACCATCAAGTTCACAGCATATTAAACTCAGTATGAAACATGATTGACAAGCTGCATCATCTTTACACAGGATACTATTAAAATATTAAACCCTAGTCAATTGATGAGGAAAGGCATAAACACTTAAGGTGCACAATGATAGCACATTACAGATGTGTGCTTATGGTTAGAGGTATCAAGATTTTTTTAAATACACACAATTAGCTTATTTCTTGTTCCTTCTATTTCTTTTGGGTAAAGTATATAGGACATTGTCCCCTAGGGTGTACAGGCTGCTTCTTGGAAGGGGATTATTATTGCATGCCTTGAATGCACTGTGATTCATAAGGCAAGAACACATGAGTCGCTTCAGCACCAAGGAAGTGGAATCAGCATCTAGCACTACTCAAAACAGAATATTTTATTGCTTTAATAAAATGGGAAATTATTTACTGTAAAAAAAAAAGTGCACCAAATAATGGGAAGAAAGTAATGTCTATGCACTTAAGTAGAGCTCATTGAGATGATGGAACTTCCTTCTTTCTGGTTCCTGATTCTATTCAGATTTCACATTCAAAACCCATTCTGTAAGAAAGTGTTAAGAGCTATAGGTGGGTGAGGGTAAGTTAAAGAGATTGATGGACATTCTCCTTCACAGTGCCTTAGCCATTCTATTGTACAATGTGGAGCTCAGTTATACTGATGGGTTCCCTGGTAGCCTGGGGGAATGAATGCACTCGGACATGTTACTAGGAAGTGACTAAGGCACTGGAGAGAATCTGGTTCATTGTTAATATATTGTATCCAAAGATTATACCTGATCTCCCTAATGATACAACATGGCATGCTTAAATGATGGCCTGTGCTTCAGAGAAGGACTCAGATGATATCTGATGGGTGACTGAAATCAACCTTCTTAACTTATTTTATAAAGTACAGACTGAGCTTGGGAAACTTTATAATAACCAAAATCTTTAGAGGCAATAGTTTCTCTAGATAATAAGCACATACAACTTGAAACAAAAAAAGAACTGAGGGCAGCTAGTGGGTTGGGGGAGGAATATATGTGATGGTCCCACTGCCTTACACCCAGCAGCAGAGTCTAACATAGATAGGTTTATTGAAGAGAGAACAAAAGATTTATCTTCTCTCTGGCTTTCTTTTTTCCTCAACATTTTCTATGTGTTCAGGGAGGCTAATTAGTCCAGACTTAGAAAGAAGAGAAATCCTCCATTGCTGTATATCAGATGCAGGCACAGAGTTGTGACTAAACAAACCGTAAACATTTTTATCCTGTAAGCATTTACTGATTTAACTTGGAAATTTGCATGTCCTGTCATCCAAATTGCCCAACATCCCCACCAGTCTTTCCCCCAACACATACAGTACAAACAAGCACACACCACTGCCTCCAGGTGGTAACTGCATGCAGAGAACTACAGGCACTGTTGAAATATTAACCAGGGTTTAATAGATGGCATTCCTGCACATCCATTCCTTCTGTTCTGGTGTGGCCATTTCTGTTATTCACAAAAGAAAAAGGGAAACGTGAGTGTCATCTTTTTATAATAGTCTACTACAGAGTAAAATACAAAATAACACTTCCGGAAACAGAAGCCAGGCCTGCACCACTGACTTCCTCAGCCAGTGGCAACCATTGTATCAACAGCTGGAAAGTCAGAACAAGAATATACAGTTTGGAGGACATATCACAGAACTATGGTTTTCTTCTGTATTTGGTACCAATATAATAAGTATATAACAAAGGTGCACTTGTTCTAAAAATAAAACAGAAACATACTACTTGGTTAGATACTGCATTTTCAGAACTGCACATTACCTAATATTTTTTTTACATAAAGATAACTTATGCAATGTTTAATAATAAGCAAAACAATAGTACACGCTAATCCAATAGTAGAAAAAAGAAGAAAGAAACCAATCAAAACCAAGACAATCACTTTCCAAAACAGCTCCTTCTTTGGCCTGCACAGCCAGAGGAAGTAACCGTGAGGGCGAGACATATTCAGCACCAGACATGGCTGGACAGCTCCCGATGTCTCTGAGGCTCAAAAATAAAGAAATCAATAGATGAATGAATAAATAAATAAATAAGACCGTGCCACCAGTCAAGTGTGCCAGTGGGGCCAGAAGGAAGGGGCTGGGCGAGCAAAAGCAGATAGTATGGTTTTGGGGGGGGGCGTTTTTTGCGCTTCAAATCCAGCGAGATATTTCTAAAAGTAAACTCAAAAACTCTGCCCAGGGAAACCAAAGAGTGAAGAGATGACTGACTAGAGTTTTTCTGGGACATTCTCTGTTGTCTCTGGTGCTTAATGTAAATGTTTCCTTTATACTATAGTAATGTCTGAGCCCAGCTGAAGGTGGGGGGGGGGCAGGGAGAAGCTAAAGGAAACGTGGAAGTCCGTGGGGGAGGGCAGAAAGGCGACTAAACCTTCACTTGACAGCTATATACAACATCACCGGCCCCCTCCCCTCCCTTGGCTCCTGTGTTCATGTCTGTTACAGATTTGGTAGCTTGTGCGGTTTCTCCTCCTTACTGAGGGGGGCCTGGGGTGAAGAGGGAAGATGCAGCCATCATTGACGATGAGAAATGATGTGATTTGTCATGCGCTTGGACTGTGTTATTAGTAGTATAATAATTACTATAAATATCAATAAAGTATTATCAGCGTTATTTCTTTCTCTGAGACTTTCCTCGCCCAATATTTACAAATACGGCACAGTGCCTCGGCGGAGGAGAAACAGTAAAAGGGTGGGCAGGTCGGGGGACGAGGGCAGAGGAAAGAGGGACGGGAGGGAAACGGAAAAAGAAGAAAGGAGGAACAAAAGCCAGGATGGCAAAGATGCTGGAAACGAGGAAGGGGTCAGGAGAGGGCTACACAATCAGGACAGTACCACCGTTTGCAAAAGGCCCTCTCCAGCTGTGTCCGCGCAGGAGGAAGCTGCGTGTGCTCCGTGTGGACTGGGGGCTGGCGGCGGAGGTGGAGGCGCACAGGGGCCCTGGCCCAGGAGACCAGGGGATGAAGAGGAGGAAGAGGTGGCATTGGAGGGGGTGCTGAAGGCGGAGTCCCGGGGCTGTCTCTCCAGCCGGGTTTCTTTTCCATGGGTTGGGGCTTGAACACCTGCCCGGGGCAGCCCACCACCACCACCACTACCACCACCACCACCACCACCACCACCGTGGCTGCCGCTGCAATGATCTCTCTCGTATTCCTCCTGAGCTCTCTGCATCTTCCGCTTCTTCATCCTACGCTTGTGGATGTGGAAAGTGGAGAGCGACAGCACGATGAGGCAGAAGATGAGGGTGACCAGGACAATCAGCACCAGCGTGGACGAGAAAGACTGGAAGAGCTGCTGTCCCACCTGCGTGATGCAGGTGCCACCACCTGCGCCCGAGTTGCGGACACCTGCGTTGCTGCCGCCACTGGCGTTGTGGGAAGCAAAGGTCCGGTTGAGGAGACAAGGCGGCAGTGCCAGCCTCAGCTCTTTCGGCGCCCTGGCACTCATCGGCGCTGGGCTGAGAGGGGCCAGGCCCACCAGGCTTCCTCTGTTGGACACGCGGTTCCCACCAGCCAAGATGAGGACAAGAGCCCACGCCACCCCAACTGCTCCCTGGCGCCGGAAGGAGTGAGCGCTCCAGCCAAAGACTGAGGGAGCGACTGCCGGCAAGCAAGCTGGCCAGAGCTAGTAGCCCCAGGGAGATTGTCTCCGTTCCTCCTTGATCTTGTCTCCAAGCGCCCGGTTTCCTTTCCCCAGGCACCGTGCTGCAAAGAGAACAGGATTAGTTAGGGTCCCGGCCACTGCCAAGGCAAGTGAGGAGAACGAAAGGGGATCTGCCACCCCTGCCAAGCGGCCCTCAACTAGGGGTGCCGTCATCTACACAACCCACCGACCCCAATCCTACCGCTCCTGGCAGGAGAACGGCTGCCAGCTGCTGGGCTGGCTCAGATGGGGTCTGGCGTCCGCACCGCACCGCACCGCGGAGACACTGGTTACTCAGCAGAGAAGGCAGCCGCCCTGCCCCCTGCACAACTTTCTAATTGTCACCAACAGCGGCCGCCAAGGCTGGCTTTCTCTATCTACTTCCCAGAAAGCCAACTGCCCTCCTCTCTGAGCCGGGTGGATCTCTTCTCGGGATCCACTCTAGCCAGCGTTCGCTCCAAGCAGGCTCCCTGTATGAAGGCTTCCTTTCCCATCCCTCCCTCTCCAGACACTTCCAGCCTGGACCTTCAGATCCCCAAGGTCCCAGTCCCAGGGGATACATCCCACTGCCTCTGTCCCTGGCCACGGCTGACACGCTGAATCTGGCACACAGAATCATGCTGGACCTTTCTCCAGCCTTCTTCCCTGCTACCTTCCTCCCCCTGACTCCCCATCAAAAACAGCTGAAGCACTCTTCTCGGCAGAAGCACATTCTCGCAAACGCCCCCCTCCTCCCCATCTCCCTGAGCCTCCCACTTGACAGCATCCTGTATCCTTTTTCTTTCTTCCAGAGCAGGAACTGGAAGGGGAAGGGTTCCCGCCTGCAAAGTTTGGGGAACCGACCTTGTCTCCAGCCTTCCCGGGGCCCTGACCCTAGGGCCCAGAGGCTGTGGCAGAGGACCAAGTCAGGAGGGCCCGCAGCAGGCAGCACAGCTTCCTTGCCTCTCCCAAAAGGCAGGTGCAAACTGTTGCATTGCGGAGCAGCAAGGCACAGCGCTAGCCTCCGCCGGGGCAGGGGCGGGGGCCCGAAGCTCTGCCCAGAGGTGCCTGCGCAGGCCGCGGGAGTGGTCCCACCCGCCCACATCCTGCCGCTGGGCCCCCTAGCCATGGAAACCTTCAGCCGGACCATTGTCTCTTACCTGGAACGGCCAGCCGGCTGTAGAGAAGGAGCCCCCGCCTCGGCTGCAGTGACAGCTGCAGAAGGCGCGGAGCGCAGGGACCAAAGACAGAGCCGGGCTGCTGCTGCTGCTGCTGCCGCTGCCGCTGCCGCCGTCGCCGCCGCTGCCTTCGCCACTGCTACAGGGAGCTCAGCTCTTAGCCTATTGCCAGAGAGGCCGGTGACGTCAGGCAGCCACCGCCAGGGCTCCAAGCCACCCCTCAGGCCCCCACCCACCCTCATACCCAACACCTTGTCCTGGCATAACAACCTCGTCAACACCATTCCCAGTTCCCTGCTGTTTCCCAGCTTTGGGGCTAGGAGGAGCAAACCCACCCCCATCCCCACCCCACCTCCACCCTGCCAGCAACCCACCTTCAGCACTAACACTCCTTTGCCTAGGAAAGATGCAAGCTTCAGTTTCTTCCGCTGCTCTGTGATTCATCCTCCACCCATCTCCAGGTGCACAGTTTTGCTCCAGGAGAACCTTCTCCCCCGGGGGCACACTTTCTTCCTATTGATTGATCAGAGTCCTTGCTACCCCCAAATCCTATTTTTGCTGTCGCTGGTTCTAAGCATAAACTGCTGGTACTAGGGCGATGGCAAGGACATTTGTCAACACAACTATGGCAGAATCCGAAACAGGAACCTAAATAAGCATCAAAGTCCCCATTGTCTCCACCAGTCCCCCGATGAATGTCACTTCATCTGCTTTTTGATCCCTTCCCTCACACGTTCATCTCCAGACCCAGGACCATTCAGTGTATTGAACACTCCCTCTCTTTTGAGGATCTCACCTTGTGGACACACAAAGCATATATGGGCTTATAAGGCAGGAAGGGGAAATTACAAAGAGGAGTCTAGAAAACGGATGACCTGTAAAACAATCTCAGCGTTGTGTGCTGCTCCAAAAGTGCTCCTTCGTTGACTCTAATTTCTGTCAAAGTGCTTGATGCATTAGCTTTTTAAGTTAAATGCATACATTTTCTAGAAAGACTCTCAGCAGCCTACAAAAATCGTGTTAGAAACCAGCACATGACTAGTTTGGGATCATTGCAGAAACAGGACTAATGTATTCTATTATAGTAGCTATCTTCAAAAACAGAATGTTTTTATGTGTGTAACTGGAAAAGTTGTCTTGTAACACTAACTGAAGACTGGATGGTCTTTAAGGGCAGTCAGATAACTTAATAAAAGTGTTTCTTTCTCCTCTCCCATCTTGTTTACCTCCCGTCTTTGAGTCTAGCTAGCAAAGTGCGCAATATTTACTCACTGAGCTGGTCAGAGAAGTGTGTGTCCCTGCCTCTTCCTGCTATACATCAGGAAGGAAGGCTAATGGGAACACTAGATGCCACTTACCCACTTGTATCAGCTGTACTTGTGAAGTGGGGTCTGATATGAAAAGAAAGGGAAAAAAAAGATGTCTCCTGACCCTATATTCCCATCTAGCCCTACTCCAAATTCTCATTTTCCTCTTTCTACTCATGCCATAAATGAATGATACATTGTATTCTCCACTCCAAATCTGTTCTCCTTTATTTTAGGACAAGTCATCTGGGGCCTGGGGAGCAGTGCTAACGCATTTGCATAACATGCAGAAGGCCCTGGGTTCTATCCACAGCACTACAGAGAGAAGGGAAGCATCATTTTATCTTCATAACCGTGTCAATAAGAAAAGGTGTTTTAAACTAAGCTAATTGTTCAGGACATGCTGACTACTGTGACAGCTGAGACTTCACTCTGGATAGCTGACACGCAGTGGTCCATTTTTGCACACTCTCTTTATTCTTGAAAAGTTGAGTCTCATCAGCATGTTGTAAAGCGAACCCAATTTTGAATACTCCAAAAAGAGATCTGGCTATTTAAGGAGAATCTTAAGCAGGGAGAAAAAAAGAAAGAAAGAAAGAAAAAAAAGAAAGAAAGTTGTCTTGAAAAAAAAAAGAACTTTACACAGAATTAACTCTTTGTGTTCTGTTTTCTAGATTTGGAGAAGTTATTGGGTTTTTCCTAGAGGAATCCGTATCTCTACAGTATCTTATAATAAGATTTTGATATTCCAGTAGTGGGCTCTTCTTACATTCCCTGATTCCAGATTATGTCATGGAATTAGCACTGCTCTCACTCTGTTGTTACAGATGAAGACTGTCTGTTATACTAGGAGTACTCAGGGTGCCATTTCACACAACCCTCGGCAGATAAGGTCTCACCCCCGATGGCTTACATCATGCCACAGTGCAGTGTGATTTGGAAGACAATGGTATTTAATTGAAAATGATTTAGGTAGATTAAAGACATACATTTCAGGCCAAAAGTCTGGTACACTTTTCTCCTCTCCACTTTTACTCAGCAAAAGGGTGTGAGGTGCTAGGATTCAAGTCATTGGCTTGCTCAGCATGCTCCAAGTTTGGGATTTGATCTCCAGTACTGTTTAAAACTGGGTGTGCTAGTGTATGCCTATAATCTTGGTACTCAGGTGGTGGAGGCAGAAGAATCAGAAGTTCAAAGTCATCCCCAGCCACATAAGGAGTATGAGACCAGCTACAGAAGACCCTGTCTCAAGAATAAATCAAATAAAATATTTGAGTATATACTATATATGGACACTTATGTTCGGATTTTTGTAACTATTTTTCTAACTATTTATTTCTTTTCTAACTATTTTTGTAATTATTTATTTTTACTGTATGTGTATGAATGTTTTGTCTGCATGTATGTCTGTACCACCCACCCCCTGAATCCCTAGTGCCTGTGCAGGTCAGAGGAGAGGGCATTGGATCCTCTGGAACTGGAGTTATACAGATGGTTATGAGCTGCCATGTAGGTGCTGGAAATTGAATCCAAGTCCTCTGAAGAGCAGCCAGTGCTCTTAACCACTGAGGCATCTCTCCAGCCCCCTCAGAATGTTTTTTAAATATCCCTTCCTCCTGTGTTCATCTTCTTTACTCTCCTTTTCTCCTCTGCCTCTCTGCACATATGTATCTCGATTTCTACTTTAATATTACCCATGTCTAACTAGTCCTCATTGGACTAAGTAAAGAACACTAGAGAAAACAAAAGACGTGTTTGAGATAGAGGAGGGGACATAGGAAGTCCCTGTTGTTTGGATCCTCACCTTTATTCAGAGAGTCTATAGACCTCCACAGACTCTCTCGGATGAGGCAGTCTAGTCTGGAAGCCACTGCTCTGTACTTTGATAAGTTGTTATGAACCGTCACTCTATATGTATGACAGTTAAGTTACCAGGGAATGTGCAGATAATTCTGACACTGTGTCTATTCTTATCTTTTCTGCTCCTCCCTCTGAACGCCCACAGAGATATGTCTACATGGTATCATGTTACTGTCAAATCAGCTACTCACCCAGCCAGTAATAAGTTAACCAATTGCTAACTAAACAAGGCATAGTCAAATTCTTGATTTTATCTAATCATTTGGGTCTTTGCCAATTCAATCTTCTTGTCTGTAAGCAGAAGACAGGAATTATGGTAATAATGTCTTCTTTGTAGGACTATTTTAAATACCAAACATAGAGCAAAAAGTTAAAAAAAATAGCTCTTTATATTATAAAGAAAATCACAAACATTGACATTTTGTGTTATATTGTTTTAGACAGTCAAATTCAGAAAAGATTCATTTTGAGTGTTGATATCCTTGTGCAAAGATGACTAGGAAGGTGATTGAGAATGCACAGCCATAGACCTGGGATATGAACCCTAGAAATGCACTATGAGGCATGCACCACAGCATCTTCTAATGCCAGTTATCAACAGGGACCAGGTACTGAACCACAGTGGAATGGACCTGGGGTAGGAAAGATATTTCAACTCACCACCTCCCTACTGTGGACACTTCTCTAAGCACATAGTAGGTTATCACCTGGTATGAAGAATCTTCAAAGTGGAGGAAACACATCCTTAAGCATATATTTAAAACATACCCAGGAGTGTACAATGTGTTTTAAGGAAATTAGTTTCTAAGCCTTCTACCCCTGTGTGTACTTTTCTCCTCAAATACATCTATTTGGGTTGCAAACTTATCTTTTATTGCTCCCTCTCACTTCTCCTATCTTACAAAAGATGGCCATGTCTAACCAATCCTACTCTTAGGCATTGGTAAGGTAGAAAATCCTTTGAGGGAACTAAACAGAGAAGCCTGGAGCAGACACAGCTCCTGAAGGAATGACAGGGGCACAAACACAGGACCCAATGGAAAACAACTCCAACAACAAATAGTGACAGAACTGTACTTTCTACCGTGTAGGGGACAAACTCATTGTAAGGCTCTATGTCTTATCTGTCCATATATTGCTTTATCTTGAAATTTAAAGGTGGTATGTTTATCATAGAGATGAAAGTATTATGGTTCACTTAAATTGAAAAATGAACCTTTTAAAAAAAAAAAAGAAAGAAAGAAAGAAAGAAAAACAGCCCTTGCTGGACTGTTTCTATTGGTAATTTGAAATGGATTTTCTTGACAGATAATATAGAAGACAGAGTCTGCAAAGTGAATGGGTTTCACCTATTGCTCCAAAGGTTTGGTAAAATAAGTTCCATATAGGATATGGGATGTGTTAGAAACCACATCCTTTGCAATGACTACATTTATACATATGGGTTTTACATAGTAACTAAAAATATTTGAAGGGGTCTACTATTTTCCAAATTTAGTCCAGAGAACATACAGGCAAAACAAGCCTTGAGAATCACTATTTTGAAGTATCTGCCTCTTGGTTAAACCATCTGGAAGGACTCAGTCATAAACTAGACCCCTCGGTAGTGTCAAAGAAATGTCTTACTGGGGTGGACAGTTGGACCAGGTGGCTTCTGTAACTTGGAAATATACAAAGAACATGACTTCAGGTCAAAGTCAAGAAACTGAAAATATAGTTCCTTCCCATCTCACATGAGTATTTGTATACAGATGTAGGTGTGTGCAGGAGGGTATGGATGAGTATGTACATTTGTGTGTGTGTGTCTGTGTGTGTGTGTGTGTGTGTGTGTGTGCATCCATGTGTGTGCGGATGTACATGGAACATGGAGCGAGGAGAAGATGCGCAGGCCAGAGGTCAACCCCAGGTGTTGTTGCTCTAGAGTTGTCAAGGTTCCTCTCTGAGACCAGGAACTTGTCATTCAGGCTAGACTGACTGGCCACTAAGCCCCAGGAATGCACTAGGTCTCTGCCTAACCAGTGCAGATTAGAAGTGCAAACCACACACCACACTACACCTGTGTACAGGTGCTAGAAAGTGAACTTGGGTCCTCAAGCAAGTGTGGTAAACATGTTACTGACTAAGCAATCTTTCCAGCCTCCTATTTCATCTCTTTATGTCTCAAAGTTTTTCTAATAAAGTCTCAGAGCCAATGTAATCTGGATCTAAAAACACCAAGATTTTTTTCATGCTACATTATCTTCAGAAGTTTTTACATTCAACAAATAGCCACTGTGTGGCTACTCTGTGCCAAAACTGCTACACGAGACCATGGGAAAGTCTCTAAAATCAGGCAGTTGCATCCTAGTCATACACATACTCACAATCTGGTTATCTGTCCGAACACAAACAATTTTCTCATTCTCCAAATTTCCAATGAAATTTCTGGTAAAACATCACTCATGTCAAAGAACAGAAGAACACACACTAAGTTGACAGAGGGGGTGGGTAAAGATAGACGGACAACAGATGACAAATAACTGATAAAATCTTTGTGACCAACAGTTCTTGGATTATGGGAGTTCTGGATCGTGACCAGAAACCCTGTAGCATATGCTTCTTTCAAGTGCTGTAGGCTGTGGATTTTCTTTTCATGAGACAGAGCGACTGGAAATACTTTCACCATGCACAAAAAGATATGCCTAGACCAAGCGCTATTGACATTCAGAGCCAGATAAAAGTTTTTGGTTGTAAAAGGCTGTCTTGTGCACTGTAGGGTATTATAATAAGTAGACTTCTAAAGATGGCTCCCCAAGGTTAAGTCCAATGGCTACTCAGAAAAAAAACAATCTAGGTACTGCTGTGAAAGGGTTTTTGTAGGTGTAATTAAAGGCCTAAATATTTAACTGTAAGATACAGAAATAAAGCAGATAGGGCAAATCCAATTGTATAAGCTTCTTGCAAAGAAGGGATTTGTCTCTTGCTAGCAACACAAAAAGGAAGTTGGCAATTCATAGCATGTGGATATTCAACATGTCACTGTTTACTTGGAAGATGTGGGTGGCCAGGAGCAAGCTCAGGCATTGGCTTAAGTGAGGGTAAAGCCTGTGGCTGACAGCCATCAAGAAGTGAGGACTTATCCCAACCTCAAGGAACTGAGTTCTGCCAACAACCTGGAAAACATTTATTCTTTCCGAGTCTCTAGGTAAGAGCCCAGCCTAGCTGACACCTGGATTCTGTGCCCTGAGACCCTAAGAAAAGAACTTAATGTAGATTTACCCCCACTATTCTGTCAGACTTCTGATTAAGAGAACCATGAAATAATACATAGGTGATGGTTTTGCTGCTAAGTCAGATAATTGCTTATACAGCAGGAAGAAGCTGATACAGACATTTACCCCCACTGACTACCCACTAGATCCCCCTCCCTGATGTGACAACCTAAACTATGTCTAGCCATTGCCAAATGTTAGTGGAAAGGACCACAAAATCACCACTGATTTAGAACCACTAGTCCAGACATACATCTTGCCACTGTAGAGTTAGAAACAGTGGTCTATTGTAAGAAATTGACATCTTGAGCTCTATCCATATCTCCTTATGATTTCATCTACTGTTTTATACAAGTTAAATTTAACTAAGATAGACTCTAATGTGGAAATAGAAAAAGACATTCATGTGAACTTTCATTTATAATGGTAGGAAATAATTTGTGTTAGAATTAATTGTTTTCTTCCACACCTTCTTGATTGATTCTTAGACTCAACTTTTTTTTTCCTTTTGTTCCAGATGAATTTCTTAGTGAAGGTATTTTTTCTATTTCCACATTAGAGTTTATCTTAGTTAAACTTAACTTGTATAAAACAGTAAATGAATGAGACAATTGTATAGCTTGATCTGCTTGGGGGGCCCATCTCTGGTGCATGAGCAGGCTTTGTGGAGCTCACTACCTATGATGGGACACCTCATGCAGCCTTGAGGCAGGGGGAAGGGCTTGAACTTGCCTCTACTGAATGTACCTCCACATGGGAGGCCTTGCATTCTTGTGGGAGGGAGTAGGTCGGGAGGGGAGGCTGGGAGGGGTGGGAAGGGAAAAGAGGGGGATCTTTGATTGGTGTGTAAAATGAATGAAAAAAAATTCCTTAATTAAAAAAAAGAAAGAAAGTTCATGCTACAAAAGAGGAGGTAAGCTTCCTCGGTTTGAGTTAGGTTTGGACTTTGTATAGCTCCTTCATCCTTTTTTTTTTTAATATGGTACTGGTGATTAAAGCCAGGGTGGTAGGTAGCTAGGTGAGCCCTTTAGCAACAGACTTTATGCTTAGACTCTAGATTTTATTTTCTGTAATATAAAAGTGCATAGCAAGCGAGAAACACTTGGTTTAGGTCACAGATATTGTAGCTGCTATATGATGAAGTATTGACAGAGCACAGTGACATTAAGTGGCTTACTCCACATTGAAGGCAGTCATCACAATTCTTTCTGCTGGGTTCTTCTGTATAAAGTAAATATCCCTGCACTCACTGTGAGAGCCAAAGGGGGAAAGTGCAATGGCCTCCTTCTTTTCAGCTTCATCAAATATAGCTTTATATCACTATACCTCTGGCCAGTTATATGGAAATATTTTCTCAACCTTTGGATGAAAAGTTGAAAGGCATGATGACTCTTAGAGTAACTTTTATTTCAAAGATAGGTCTCAATTTTTAAACTACAAATACAATACCTAACAATTTATGCCTCCCAAATGGGATTATTTTTGACAGAAAACTTGGAGCATGGAAAGAAACCATCTTTGGGTCTCCACAACCTGTCACCCATCCCTAATTTATGAGGCAGACTCCTGAATCTCTGAATTGAATACAGTAAAGACAGGAGAAAAAAATGGCAAGGCAGTGAGAACACTTGACTAAGATTGGCTTTGTCCCATCTACTTCCATGCCAAGAAGATGCTTCCCCAGTTCTGGGTGGACAGCTTCTCCACTAACTAGCCCACAGTCACTCAGCTGCTCAGGCATCACCTGCGGTCGTCATTTCTTCACCGTGTAGGGATCTGCCATTTTCTTCAACTTTTTGCTGTGTAGCCTCTGAGGAAACTCTAGGCATGAGCATCCAACAGCCTTCTAAGAAGTCAGCCACCTGGGCATGCACACACCTCCTTCACCTCATTTCCTACACCTCTTCACTTCCCAAGGTTAGAGGAACTTCCTGCAGCAGACCAGATGTAATCCCTATAGTCTTCCCTTATACATTAAATGAAAGCCGAGAAAGAATGATGATCCCCAGACCAAAGATCCTCTCTTCTCCATCTTCCATCTTCACTCCTTGGCCATCACCCTAGAAACCCACATTTGGGTACGTTCTCCATGACTCTGTCAGAACGTATTAGCTGAGTCTTATAACTCTTTTGGTAACAATCTCTTTTCTGTCTTGGAACAAGGAAGGTATTTTCTAAAGAATCCACCTGTCTTTCAGCTGATTTTGCCTTTTTCTACAGAGAACACGTTCTCCATGAATGCCATTAGAGCTCTTCTGGGAGGCATACCAAGACATTAGTTGGTGGTTAGCTGAAAACAAACCTAAGTCTAATGATATTTATCAATGATCAATCCCACAGTCATCATAACTACCATTGGTAGCATACTTAAGGACTGTCAATAATATTGCAAAATACTGGACTCCATTCCAATTCATTGCAGATGGGAGCTTTCATACTCTTGAATATCTTGAGATATTCAGTGTGCCAGGAAGTCCCATCACCTCTCTTGTCACCATTGCAGAAGGGTGTTTTTGTCATCTGATTGACAAGAATCAGAAAAAAACATTATTCCTAGGATCTCTTCTAGTGTCTCTGTTTTAGTTTTGGTTCCCTTAGATCAAGAGGCAAGAGTTTGAATGGAAGTAGTGTGTTTAGAAATTGTACAGAAAACCTTTCCTAGAGTGAGAATGTGGTATAGGAAAGGATGAAAAGCCATGCAAAGAAATACTACTAATCCAGCTACCAGTGAATTTTTGTAAATGGTGCCAAACGCACACCTCAGGATCACCCTAGTTCAGAATCAAGGGAGTTGAGCCATTTACAGATGTAGAAAGCACCTAAGTCTCATACCTCTTCAATTGAAGTTTATGCTGGCTGTTCCAGTTCCTTAGCATTCCTAGCTGCTTCCCCACAAGGGTCTTCTCCAATTCTAAAAATTCTTAGGAACAGAATTACTTGTAATTATAAATCAGTGGAACAGCAATGAAATGAAGGAGTCTCAGGGTGAAGCAATTATATCTCCCATAAGCACTTCCATGTGGCCCACATATACTACAAGAAAGACACTCTTGTACCTTTGCCTTGAATGACTTTGGGGAATGCAGACTAATTTGATTGTACCAGCCTCCCCGATGTTGCTACCAAAGCAATCTGTCATTTGTCCTCTAGATGTCCTGCCTGAGAATTAGACAGAGCCCAGCTCCCCTCCAAAAGCCGTAGCAGTGCCTACAGCAAGCTCTCCAAAGCCACCCCATTAGGCCTCAAGCAAAGCAGTAGTTAGATTTAAAAACACAACCAAACCCTAAGATACCTCTCTCCAGTCTTTGTTTCTCTTGCCATTATGGTCTCCTTCTCTATGTCTGATTTAGCTGACACGCCAAGATCATGAAGGTAGCTATTGAACATTTCTGTTATAGTTTATCATAACTATGCATGAGGATTAGGCTTACATGTTCCTTGGTATCTGGTGTCTTTCAATTCTATACTTAGGTAGGAAGGAAGTCAAGAACTCTAGTTAATGTCTTTTTTGGGGGGGGGGTAGACACAGGGTTCCTCTGTGTAGTTTTGGTGCCTGTCCTGGATCTCGCTCTATAGACCAGGCTGGCCTAGAACCCCCAGAGATCTGTCTGGCTCTGCCTCCCGAGTGCTGGAATTAAAGGCATGCGCCACCACTGCCCAGCAACATCCTCTTCCAGCAGCAACTCAAACAACCTCAGCCAACACTTCTCTGGGGTCAACATCTTCAAAGCTAAGAGAATATGTGAACATTTTCTGCAAAGGACAGTAGTGAGGGAGGTGATCACTGGAAGCATAGATATTTACAGGACACCAAGCACTCTATGGATGTAGCCTTTGCAACAGCTGTACAATGTAGGTTTTGTTATTTTCAGTATGAAGGAAAAGAGCTTGGGGTTTTTCCCAGTGCATATATTGGTAGTAATTGGATGGATCTAGAGAAATCTTTCCCTGCCTAGCTCCAAAGCTCATGATTGTCCAGTGAGACCAGGAATAGGAATCTCAAATTTCAAATGTTACTGGGTATAGGAGAGATAGATTAAAGATGTTATGTACATTAAAAACAGCTAACGGTGGTGAGTGAATCCTAGTGTTGATCTCAAAAAGGACAAAACCATGGTCTTGAGCTAAGTCAGACCATCATCCTCTATCTTGCTAATTTAAGCCAGTGTAGTGGTCCTGAATCTAGAAAATGAATGTGTAGTCTCTAGCTAAGTCAGGGTTAATTCTGAAAACTTGGCCTCGCTTTGATGCTGAGGAATCAGCAGATGTCACATGGAAGAGAAGGGTCCACAGCATGCTCACAGCTGATGGGGAAATAAAAAAGGAAACATGGCTTATTTTTTCTCTAATATTAGCTGATGCATATTGGAAATAATGTCTCACAAGTAGGTTTATGATCATAATTCATAGAGAAAATAAACCCAAATCAGAAAGGATATATATTCTAATTAACACTCTAAATCACTGTTTGGGGATCAAAGAAAATACTGTGTCATAATTGTGTCAATTTATAAAGATCTTCAGAGTGTAATACTTTTACCCTTGTGAATTTGATCAGATAATCCAAAGAGGCCAAATTTGCTCTTTCCTTCAATAAGAGAATGAAGCCAGCTCAGGATTACTAGGGTATCATACTGCACAAGAACACATCTTGTTTTCTTCTCTCAGATTTTCACTCTTTAACAAGGGCATGGAAACTTAATATGCTGCTAATTCATTATTTAAATCAGGTATTATGCCAATAGGGCTGATTTGTTTCTCACAGCATTACACAATTCAGAATTATCTGCACATCTGTCTTTCTTTATTAACAACAGAAAGTTGCCATTAAATTCAGCACCTCTAGAAGCAAAATCAACCAATGAGGACTTAAGAATCCTAATGTTTTTCCCAATGCCCAGCAAGGTGCCACTCTGGCTATGGCTGGACAGTTGACATCTTTAGCTTCAGCAGTCAGAGAGGAAAAATAAAGGGAAAAAGAAGTGTAGAGAAGGTGGGAGGGAGTAGACAAGGGAAGGGAGAAGAGGAGGGAAACGGTAGACCTGTTATGGTTTTGAGAAGTACCACTCCAAAAGGCTCCTGTATTAGGAGCTTGGTCTCAGCCAATGGCTCTAGGAAAAGGCAGTTGGGTCATGAGGGCAATGACTGCATCAGTGAATTAACCCATTGATAGATTCATAGCTGAGCGATTGGTAGGTAATAGGTGCAACTGAAGCCATCTCCCTGAAGGTTACATTGTTGAAGGCCCAGGAGTCTAGCTACAATTATTATTGTGGGGAAGGGTTGGCAGAGGGGTGGATGAATTCACCCTTTAGACAAAAGTAGAGCAATTGGATATTGGGGTGGGGTACATTTGGAAGAGTTTCTTTGTATTCAGTTTCCTGGCAGCATGTAATTCTTGCCATGAAAGGACAGTCCAAACTGCCCAGTATACAGTTTTGGGATGTTAATGTGAGCCACTATGTCCAATCTCTACCATGAAAATAAGGGCAGCCCTGGTTGATCAACGTTCAGTCTGGTCAGAGGGCCACTAGAGCATTATAGTGTCAGGTTGTAGAAAACCAACAAAATTCCCAAACACTCCTCGACAAAGGAATAGCTGAGAGGCCAATTTTAACTCAACATAAGACCAAACTTTCCAATAATTATTCCAGAATAAAACATTGAATTGGATGAGATTTGAAATTGGATTCTATTAACTCCTAGATCAAGGTCACATTTCCATGATTTTTAAACCAAGGAGTGACCTTGCAGGGTCCAAGGGAATGTGGCATTGTAGACCTAAGCTTTGATGAGAACTTGAAGCCTAGAGAACTGTGACTCTGTATTTCCCTCAGAACAGAAGCCCTCCAGGTGAAGATGGTCTAGGTGCCTGGAAAATAACTTTTAGAAGGTCAGAAGCCAAATGAACAGCAAAGGTACCACTCAGAAGAAAAGGTACTATGTATCTGGAGGTCAGCAAGGAATCAGGTACCTTGAGCTCAGTCTTTATTCTCTAACCCAAAGAGACATGTTTTCCCCACAAATATCCTGTCCCCAACTAAACAAACTTCTAATGGTAGGACCATAGCATACAAGTCATAGGGTTAAGGGTGGAGTCAGGGGGATACGGCATTCAAGAATGAGCGGACCCCACAGTGAAGAGTGAAGTATGCTTGACCAGTCTCCTGGGCACTGGATTCCAGGACAGATCTCTGTACTCTGCCTTCTCTAAGCTCTACGTGTAGCAGACCATCAGCATTGGAGATAATGACACTACTGGTCAGTCTCACTGAGTACCTGCAAATGCACGTGAGAATCTGATCAGCTTTACCCCGCTTGAACATGAATGACATCACTCAGGCACTGCTGATACCAGTAAACAAAAGCCTGCCACGACTTCACTGAAGAATTTCAGCATTAAGTGCCAAGTCTTCATGCCCTGTCGCTCAGGGGTTCTGCATCCCTTTTGATTTATCCTGACACCATGACATGCATGCAGCATGGTCTTGCAAAACAGCAGGATGCTCCAGACAGATCTCAAGCTTGTGATCTGACAGGCCTGGACCTAAACCCTGTCTCTACTATGAAGAGTGCAGCTATAGGCGTGTGTGTTTCTAACTCTGACAACCAACCTCTGCTTGTCCATCTGTAAAACAAAACCATAGTAACACCCTGGAAATCCTGAGAGCTGGGTTCAAAGAAGGTGCAAGGATCAAGGAAATGAAGCTTCCAGGAGGAGGTCAGTATATGTTTATTCTCCACTTCTCCCTCCTCTCCTGCATCTCCTTAGACTGCACTGTGCCCTTCAAGAAGCCAGATGCTTTCTCCACCAGGGTGTGACACTTTAAAAATAGAATACATCTTCAATGATGGCTATGTGATCTATATAAAATAAGGCGCCTTCTGCCAAGTAAATAAATAAAGGAACGCATGTGCTCGTTCTATTCCAATTTAATCTGCCTGAGAGCCTGGAAGTCTCTCTGAGGTAAATATTTGTTTCTACTCTGTCCTTGGTGCAGTGTTCCCATTGAATTTGTCTCAGTGCCTCCTTTCGATGCCATGCTGATGTCTCCCTAATAGGTTGAAAGCACTTTGCGGAGGATAGACATTAGTGTGATCGAATAACCACTCAATTTTTGTTTGCCTTAGATGTTCTGGGTAACTTATTGTTCTGCCTAACAAGGAACCAGTGCGGATGCCTGCATTACCTATTTTCTGAGACTCCAGTTCATCCAAACACACACTCCCAGCATGGGACATAATGAGATGTAGGGTGACATGAGAGCAGCAGCCTTGTAGACCGACAGGGACCCGAGACTCATGACCAATGTCAGTTCCTCTTCCCTAAGCAGAGTTGTGCCCTCACCTGCCCTGAGAATGTGTTCTTTCCTTCTGAGATGTTTATTTGTTAATTTTCATCTTCATTAACATTTAGAAAAATAAAACATTTGTTCTAGGTTTTCCTCCATTTGTTCTAGGTTTTACACATAGATAATGCCCAATGATTCATGGATGGATGTATCAGTCCAGGTCAAACTTCTAAGTCCTCTGACTCCACATGCATAAATCAGCTACTTGGGAACTCAAGTGTTGCCTCAATATCCAGATATTATTATTTTTCTTCCCTTAGTTTAAAGCAAATGTGTATGCATCCTTGAGGAAAAGAGCAATGCCTACTGGTAACACTTTGAAAGTTACTCTAGGCATAAAAAAAAATGTACTTCAAAAGACAGACTCACGATCTCTACAGTACATGGGATCTACCACTCAATCTTCCAATAGCACACTATGACCATCTTTCTATGCTAATATTTTTCTTTTATCTGCATTTGAGTGAGTGTAAAGAGGTCAAGGTATCATAAGCCCTACTTTATTCTGAAATTAAGAACACTTTTAAGGGGGCTGGAGAGATGGCTCAGTGGTTGAGAGTGCTGGCTGCTCTCCAGAGGACCCAGGTTCAAGTCCCAGCACCCACATGACATCTCACAACTGTCTATACCTCCTGTTCCAGGGGGTCTGACACCCTCACACAGACCTACATGAAAGCAGAACACTGCTGTACATAAGATACAAATAAATAAACTATTTTTAAGGAACATCTTAAGGGGGCATTTATAACTAAATCTTCACTTTCCTCCCATTTGTTTCCATTGAATTAATTCTTGAGAGTAGAATTGAAGGACTGAAGCCATTTACTTAAAAAACTTCAATATTGTTAAAAATTAAAACCAAAACACACTGCTGTTTATGGGTTTATTCCCAGGAAGGTTGCAAAATCCTTGGCAGCGTCTCTGGGGCAGCGTCTTGGTCGTTTGTATGTTTAACACCCTCTTATGGACACTAAGTCACTAAATGGATGAGTGACCTGATTTCGTTGTTCAAGTGAATACAAAGTTTAAATCAAGTTAGCGATGTCTTCCCAAGGTTTAGTGTTGTCTGGCACAATGAGATTTGGGGGTTAACATGTTCTCTGACATTCTACAATTTTACAGCTCTCATATGAAAATCAATAACCAAAGTGTCCTAGGGATATTGCTTTTATATTATACATATGCTTTACAATGTATAATCACACTGATGGAACATACATGCCTATCACATATAATTACAATGGTAGAGAGATATACACAGGTGTGCCTAGCATTCCGTGAGAACTGAATTAGGTGATGTGATGGGAAGTTGCCGAATGATGATATTCAGCTAACCAGAAATCTGTTTCCTATCTGGGAAGGAGTCCTTTTACACTTACAGGATTTTCTCTCTTATTGGTCTCAGAAAATAGCAGGTATAATTATCTTGAAATTCAGTTTCCTTGGTTATTTTGCCCTGAACAACAAGAAAGCTTGTCACAGGAAGCTCTAGGAACAGTTCAATCACTTCCAAATTCCCCAGCATAGAATTGAGCCTGCTGTTTTCTCTTTACCCAGACCTCCTGGTGCATTGGTGGCAGACAAATGGCTGCACAGCCTTCCAGGATACCCAAGTAGCAACCATATCCACTTCCGAATACTTCTTTCTGTCTGCTCCTCATATGGGCAACCATGGGCTTGACTGACATCCACAGGCTGACTTATTTCTGATTATCACTCAGTTTATTGCCTTGTTAATAAGCCAGTGGTTGCTTATTTGAGAATCTGCACTGTGATATCAAAGCTGCTAGACTAGGGGCAGATGCAAGGCTGTATCCAGGGCAGAGACAGACACAATCATGAGGCACTGAACCCACCGAAAGAGAAAGTACAGATCTCTGAGATGGTCCTGAACATGATTCTTGAGGTGATTCCTGAAGAATGAACCCATGATTTGCTACCCATGATTTGCTGGGCAGCTGGGACAGTGTCGGGGGAGATGTAGAGGAAAATGGATTTTAGTAGACATAGAGCCCAGGTGGGTGACACAGAGTAGGGACTTTTCTCAGGCTAGTAGTTGACCTACTGCTTCTTCCTTCCCAAACCTCTCTCTACCTTATCCCCATCTCACATAGGGCCAGTAGAAAAGTGTCCATCCTTCTCCAGGTACGGTCAGCTCTGTTTCACTGCTTCTCGCTGAGAGGACCTGCTGCAATGGGTGGACCCTCACTGATCCACCAGCAGCAGCTTCCTGAGACATTTAGGTCAGGGGTGTAGCTACCGTTCTCAACCAGCTTGATTACATCACTGCTGTTTGGAGAGAGGACAAGACACTTCAGAACAGTGTCAATCATAGTTACTAAAAAAAAAGTTTTTCCAAGCTTTGAGGCCAGATTATTCAATGCAGGACACATTTAATTAGTAAATCTACCAATATATCTGTCAATTTATCCAGCTAATTTATAATCTCTTACCATCTCTCTGTCTGTCTGTCTGCTTGCCTGTCTGTCTGTCTGTCTACCTATCATTATGGAATATTTGCTTAACTATGCAAAGATGTGTTGCTGTTTTACCTTGCCTGCTTAAGGCACCTAATTGATCTAATAAAAAGCTGAATGGCCAATAGTGAGGGAGGAGTATGGGTGGAACTTCCAGGCAGAGAGAGTAAGTAGGAGGAGGAATTTTAACTTAAGGAAGAAAGAAAAAGAGATATCAAGGGTCAGTCAGCCAGACACAAAGGAAGCAGAAAAGTAGGACATACAGAATGAAAGAAAGGTAAAAATCCCTGAGGAAAAAACATAAATGAATAGAAACAGGTTAAATCGAGTTAAAAGAGATGGTGGAAAAGCCTAAGCTAAGGCCCAGCATTCATAATTAATAATGTTTCCACACCTTTATCTGGGAGCTGGTTGGCAGTCCAAAGAAAATGCCAACTATGATCTATCATCTATCACGATTATTATCCATCAGTCAACTGTCTACTTGTCTATTTATCAGCCCACCCATTCATCCTTAAAGCTTTTTACCCACCACAAAAGAAACATTCTTTCTCTTACCCAAAAGCATTCTCTTCTCCTATGCCCTAAATGAGTGCTAGCCAATTCCAGGGAGCATAAACATTACCCAGAGACTTTGTTAAAATACACATTCCCAAAAACTTACTCAGGTCCATAAGAATCCACAAGGAGGAGAGTGTGGAACCCATAGCTTAGCATCCATTAGTGATCCATTCCTTTGTTATAAAACAAAAGGAGAGATGACTCACACTCAGAGTGCCCTGGGCGACCTGAAGAAGCACAGCAAGTGTTGCTGTGGCTTTCTGCCTCTCCTCCCCCCACCTTCAGGGATTTCTTTTTTTTTTTTTTTTTTTAAGATTTATTTATTTATTATGTATACAGAAGAGGGTGCCGGATCTCATTACAGATGGTTGTGAGCCACCATGTGGTTGCTAGGAATTGAACTCAGGACCTCTGGAAGAGCAGTCGGTGCTCTTAACCTCTGAGCCATCTCTCCAGCCCCAGGGATTTCTTTTAAAGAACAATTCCATGACCCCAGTTGTACCTTTCCACAGATGTCATTCCTTCTATCATTGGTTCAATAATCCCACAGAAAAGCTTTCTCTCTAGACCCTTCTTGGTACCCTGTCTCTTTGATTTCTTCTGCAGCTAACATTCTTTCTGATGATACCCACAAAGGAAGGTAGTTAGATTATCTCCTAAATTCCGATTTCTACCCCAACAAATTCATCAAAATTATTTTCCTCAGAGTTCACCTATCAGCTGGTGATTCCTGTTCTTATCTTGATATGCAGAATTGAGGGCTTTATCCTCTAGTCTCCTGGCAAACTATCAATATTTTACATTAGGATTCTGATAGCCTCCATGCTTATCTCAATTCTTCTCTATTTAATCTGGCTAAGGTATCAACTCGCCTTTTGTGTCTTTTTATATACAAATGTATCACCATATGCATATGAACAGTAAAACAGATAGCATTGTTGTCTGTAGGTTTAGCTTCCATACATTTTAATGAGCTTTACATAAAGTAATTGCCTTGCTGTTTTGTTTGAGATATTTTCAATATGTCCACTTTGCTATCTATAAATCTATTTTGTCTCTTTTGGTTTAATGGTATTGTTCTATGGAAATGCCACAAGTTTACTTTATGCACAAAGTAAATGACACACATTTGGATGGCTTTAAATCATTTACTAAAACATTCCCTTAATAAACATAATATGTATCCCTGAACATAATATGTATCCCTGAAGAATGTTTTTCTCAGGTGTGATCCTCTGACTTGGCTACCTGCTAGAATCTCCTGGGAATTATTGCTTTATGAAATACTAATCCCTGGAGATCCCACTCTGCTTTTCTCAATATCAACCAACAAGAAGTGGAGTTTATTGAAACAGTATTTTTGTTGACATCTGAGATGATTCTTGATTATGTCTGGAATCATCATTCTAGGACCTTGCTCTTCAAGGTGAACTTCATTTACTGATTGTCAGGCAGAAAATGTAAATTTCACAGGAATGTGAGGAATGTGTTACTTATTTGTGTAAGAATGTGTCATAGGAAAATGGATGGAGATAGTGGAAACTGTGTGTCGCTCTGAGAGGTAGAGACTGTTTAGCAATGTCCATTCTTCCAATCTATGAACATGGAATGTCTTTCTAAGTATTTACAACAGCCAGCACAGATTGGATGAAGAGCAGATCCCTCAGACATAGACACCTCTTGCACTGATTGGAGTAAGAGATGGGTAGATGCCAGTGCATAAGACATTCGATAACATAAAGAGAAATATGGCACCACCAGAACCTAGAAATTTTACAACAGCAAGACCTGAACATCACAACACAGAAGAAGCAGAAGAAAATAACCTTAAAAATAACTTTATGAAGATAATAGAAGCCTTTAAAGAGGAAATGAAAAATTCCCTTAAAGAAATTGAGGAAAAGACAAACAAAAAATTGCAAGAAATCTATAAATCCCCTTTTTTAAAAAAGCCAAGAAAAAGCAATCAAACAGATGAAGGAAATAGTTGAAGACCTGAAAATTGGAATAGAAGCAATGAAGAAGACACATACTGAGGGAATGCTGGAAATGGAATAGATGAGTAAACAAATAGGAACTACAGATGCAAGCATAACCACATATTTACATCTACTTTAATTTATTTCAGTGATGTTTGTGGGTTTGAGAGTATAAATCTTTCACTTCCTTGGTTATGTTTATTTGTAAGTATTTCATTATTTTTGATAGTATTAGAAGAGACACTGTTTTCCTTAATTCATCTTCTGGATAGTTTGCTGTTATTGTATAGAAATGAAACTATATTGTATGCTGATTTTTATATTGTACAACCTTGCTGAATGTTTTAGTTCTGACAGTTTTATGATAGGGTACTTAAAGTTTCCTACATATTTTATCATTGGTAGTTAGACTTCTCAGTCAGATAATTTTGGCTGGAGTTTTTTCTTTTAGTGTGTGTTTTGAGGTAAGGTCTCATGTATCCCAGGCTCACTATATAGCCAAGGATAATCTAAACTTTGGATCTACATACATCCACCTCATGACTATAGGGGTATACCACCATGCCAAATTTATGTGGTGCCAGGGATTAAACCTACAGCTTGACACATGCTAAGCAAGCAATCCAGTAACTAGGATCCATGAATGCTTCATATTTCTTTTCTTGTTTAATTACTGTGGCCAGGTTAAATAGGAGTGAGAGTAAACACCCTTGCCTTGTTCCTGATCCAAAAAGAAAAGTTTTCAGTTTTCATTATATTGTAATTGTTTGTGTGTATTTAGATAAGTATCTGAGTTCAATCTTTCACTTTATTAATGCAGTTTATCACAGTAATTGATTGCATGTGTGAGTTATCTGTGTATGTTTGGATAAACCCCACTTCATTGTAGTATATGTTCCTTTTAATGAGATATTGAACTTGATTCATTAAGGTCATGTGCCTCCATAGTCTTCAGGATTGTTAATCTATAATTTCTCTGGTTTTAGAATCAGGGTAGTGTTGGCTCATAAAATGAGTCTAGAAGAGTTTGAGAGGAGTTGATATCAACTCCTCTTTAAATATTTTATAGAAGTCACCAATGAGGTATCATTTTCTGGGCTTTTCTTTGATGGAATACTTCTTATTACTGATTCAGGCATCTCATTTGTTATTGGCCTATTCAGATTTGCTGTTTCATCATGATCCATTCTTGGTAGGTTGTATGTATGTAGGAATATATCCAATTATGTGTTATCTCAGGTGTTTATGTATAATTTTTTTATGGGAATCTCTTGACATTTTTTGTATGTTCATAATATCAACCATAATATCTTGTTGTTGATTTCTTCTTTTAGCTGAGTTTTCTGAGTTTTTTTCTTAGTTTAGCTAAAAGCTGCTGATTTTGTTTAGTTTTCCAAATCTCAATTCTTAGTTTAATAGTCTTTTCTATAGTTCTAGTCATCTCTAGTTCATGGATTTCTGCTCAAATTTCTCCATTCTTCTAACGTTGATTAGTTTCTTCACTTTCTCTAGTTCCCTCAGATATAACATCATATTGCACCTCTATTTTTTCTTTATGTAGACTTTATTTAGCACCAGAAGATTACCTCTAACGATTGCTCTAGCTACATTCCTTAGGTTTGGGAATATTGTGCTTCTATTTTTATTTACCTCAAGGCATTTTAAATTTTAAATTGCTGCTTTCTTCTTTGAATCTTTGGTTGCTCAAAAGAAAAAATGGCGTTTTAATTTCCACTGTTTGTGATTTTCCCAGTTCCCCTGTTGCTGATGTCAAATTTTGTGCCACTGTGGTTAGAAAAAGATGTTTGATGTAAATTTAATCTTCTAAAACTTGTTAGGACTTGTTTTGTGACCTAATAGATGGCCTTCCCTAAAAATGCTCTTTGTAGGATAAAGAAGAGTGTGTTCTGCTAACCTGTAAGAGATGGTTTCAATACTCTGCTTGTCTCTGACTTAAAGTTTACCTCATGTCCAATGTTTTCTCAGTGATTTCCTCTTATCCCTCCATTGTTGAAAACGGGACATCAGAACTGCTACCACTATTTTATTATCTATTTCTCCCTCAATTCTTGTCAACATTTACTTTATTCATCAGTTGCTCTGATGTTGAGTGCATATATATTCATATGCACACACATATAGAATTGTTTTATATTTCTAATAAAGTTGTCCTTTTACAACTATATAATGTTCTTCCTTGTCTCTGGTGACAGTTCTTGACTTAAACTCTATTTTGCTGACGGAATTCTGGCTCTTCCCCTGCTGTGTTTTGATCACCATTTGTAAAAACCTATCTTTCCCACCTATTCATTTCCAGCCTGTGTCCTTAAATACAAAGAAGTGTCTTATAGACAGAATATAGTTGGGTCTACCTTTTTTATGCATTGAGCTATTCTTTCCTTCATCAAACTCATTTATGCTAAGTTGACAGGGAGTGACATGTTGCTGTTATTTTATAGTTCTCTCTCACACAGATCTCTTATTCTACTTTCCTGCTCCTGATGTTTTCCTGCATGAGTCATCCATTTGCTGTGATGAAATGTTTTGATTCCTTTATCTTTTTAGCTAATCGTGGTTTTAATTTACACTTTCCCCATTACCAGTGAGATGAAACATCTTCCTCTAACTCACAGAGAAGTAGGCCCTGATTCCAACCATCTCTGAGTACCACAGACTGGCAGCATTTGATGCCTGCTAAGCAGAGTGGTGAAGCCTACAGTGGTAGTTTGAATATAATTGGCCCCATAAGCTCATAGGAAATGACACTATTAGAAGGTGGAGCTTTGTTGGAGTAGGTGTAGTCTTGTTGGAGGAAGTGTGTCACTGTGGGGGTGGGATTTGAGGTCTCCTTTGTCCAAATTTGGCTCAGCATTGCCACATCCTGTTGCCTGCCAGTCAAGAAGAAGGATTCTAAGCTCCTTCTCCAGCACCATGCCTGCCTGCATGCCACCATATCACACTAGGATGATACTGTATTAAACCTCTGAAAATGTAAGCCATCCAATTAAATGTTTTTCCTTTATAAGAATTGCTGTGGTCATAGTGTCTCTTCATAGCAATAGAAACTCTACCTAAGACACCTACTGTGGTGAAATGGTGAAGGCTTGCTTTTCCCTCATACTGAGGCTTGCTGTGATATAGTTTTGCCTTAATAACTTCACACAATGTTGTCTAACAAAAATAATTTCACCAAAAGAAGTGAGAGAGAAAGAATGCATTTAACTACAGTAAACCACAGTCCTATGAAAGAAGAAGGTGTAAAAGCATTAATCCAGTGTAAAGATGAGAACTTGAGAAAAAATGTATGAATTAAGTTTCTCACACAGCTGTTCTCTCACCACCATCATTTGTACTACTCCTTTATGCTAAAGCCCCTAAGAATGAATTATACTGTACTTTTATTTTGTGGCCTATTTAAAATATAATGCTAAACTCTATCAACAGGTTGGGGAAGATAAGCATAGAATAAGTCTTGATTAAAGCTGGAAGTTGGAGAAAGAACTTTCTCCAGTGAGATGTTTTGAGAGAACTGAGAGGCTCTGGGAGGTTCTGCTTTTTTCCTTGGACATTTCAAGAGATCTGGGTTCAAAGGCCAAAGAGCATGTACATTGCCAAAGTTGCAGAAGTTCAGAAGAAGCATAAAGACATATACAATACCATTTTTTTTTTTTTTAGCAAATAAAGGAATCTCAGTTGTCAAAGATTACAGCATTCCTTACTGAAATGGGAATACTATCTGATCTTCTGAATGTCTCCTGTCTGGAGCTTGTCCCAGAAGTCTAGGGGAAAAACTGGGATGGAGTCAAGCAGGAGAAAGATTTGTTCTTCCTTGCAGATACATCAAGGGTCTCCTACCTGGGACTAAAGAGAAGCAAGAGAGAAAGTTAATAGAAAATGAGCACTGTGAATCAGTGACATTTAGGGAAGTGATTAGGCAGTGACATTAAACAAGTCGCAAGGCCATCTCAAGGTGATTTCTGTGGGCACCTGTGTTTCTTAGGAAACTAAGGTTGAAGTGGGGACGAGAGGCTGTTCCTAACTAAAACCCCAGGGTGCCTGGAGCAGAAAGTGCAGGAGAGACCTGCCTGTCCCTCTCATCAGCTAGCCTAGTCTTTGCTTTGTTGTTTTTGTTTTTGTTTTTGTTTTTGTTTTTGTTTTAAGACTTTTCTTAAGGAGTAAAACAAAGGGAAAATATTTGAGCAGAACAAGGGAATGTCTAGAAAGGAGAAAGCTGTTAAGGGTGTGACATCTGCCTCCGACAGCAGGTTTTCCAGAGTGAAGACTATGCTTCTCACTGGGGTCCCCTTCCTTCTTCCAAGAGGACTCTGGGTAGATTCTTGCTTTTTATACCTTTCCTGTTATATTATTTAAAGGAGGTGGGAGAACTTCCATCTTCAATGTATAGCTTTCAAGATTGTCCTAAGCCTCCAAATCCAGTTGGACTATGTGGGAAAAGTTTTTCACCATGTTCAGGCTACACTGGCAACTACCACTTATTCCCATGTTCCACTGGACATCCACATGACCGCACCTCACTGCAAAGGAGGCTAGGAGATGTGACCTTGCTGTGAGTGACACAAAAAGGAAAGAGTCTTGGCCAACAAGCAGCCAGAGTACATTATTTTCTCTCTAAATGTAAATGTAGCTCACCTGTTGATTTTTTTTTACTTTCCAGCTACCCATTTGGTGTCATTCAGCAAAGTCCCATCATTTGCAACCAACTTTGATAGATGAAATCTACTTCTGAATGGTCACCTTTCAAAACTGGCTTCATCTTTGCCAAATGACACTTGTAATGTACAAGATGGGCGCTCTCCCCTCCCCCAGTGAAAGGAGAAAAAGAATTAAAGCATGGAGCGGGGAAACTGGGCCTGCCAGCTCACCTTGAAGCTGACTACTGAGTGAGAATCATCAGAATATCTCAGTCCTAGAGTCCCTGAACAGCAGCCAAGAACTCAAAGGACAGGAAAGCTGAGGTGAGAAGAGGAAGGCAGGAAAGCTCAGGGCCAGTGTTGCTGCTGTTCACTCAGGCTTGTGTTTCAGCCTAGGTTATGCAGCTTGCAAGCAAGATTGCTGTCAACAATCTCTGCCAAGAAATTCTGACACACTTTCCTGTGTCTGTTAGCAATGGAAGGCAAGGATACTCTGCTTTTCACAACTGTATAATTGATTGGGACCACATATTTTCCCTTTTATTGAAAATAGATTTTTTTTCCCTCATATAATATATACTCATTCTGTTTTCCCCTCCTTCGGCTCCTCCCAATTCTTCCTCATCTCCCCTCCCATCTGGATACACCCTCTTTCTGTCTCTCATTGGAAAACAAACAGGCTTCTAAGGGATAAAGATAAAATAAAATACAAGAAGATAAAACAAAAACTAGCATATTGGAACAAGACAAAACAGAAGGAAAAAAGCCCAAGAAATGGCACAAGGGAAATATAGATGTAGAGACCCACTCATTTGCACACTCAGGAATCCCACAGAAACACAAGACTGGAAGCCATAAAATACATGAAAAGGACCTTTAGGGTTTATAAAAGATTAAAAAATACATAAATAAAATAAATGTAAAACGTGAAACAAATATGAAATAAAATAAAAAAGCAATGGTACAACATTGTGAAACACAGAACCTCCAAAGATGTGGTTAAATTCATTTCCTATTGGCCATCTACTGCTGGGCATGTGGCCTATCCTTAAGAGTAGTTTGTTCTCCAGTGAGACCCACTTGGAGAAAATTAAGTTTTCATTAGCTAGTGGTTATCAGTTGGAGATGGGTTCTGGATTAGGGATGGGGACATGTGTTCACTTCTTTCAGCTCTAGGATCCCATCTGGGGCAGACTTGTAAATAGACCGTTTGCATGCTGCTTCAGTTTCTGAGTTAATATGTGCTTTGATCATGTTGATTTCGAGGGGCCTTGTTTACTTGGTGTCCTCCATCCCCTATGGCTCTTACACTCTTTCCACTTTCTCTCCTGTGGTGTTCCTTGGGTCTTGAGGTGTTGGATTTGGTAGAGATGTCCCATTTAGGGCGGAGTGTCCCAAAGTCTTTCAGTCTCTGCATATTGCCCAGCTGCGAGTCTCTGTATTTGTTCCCATCTGCTGCAGGAGGAAGTCTCTCTCTGATGATGGCTGAGTAAGGCATATCAGTAAGACATGGTCTATGAATATAGAAGAATTTCATTAGGAGTCATTTTGTTATTACTACATTACTTTAGTAGAATAGTGGTATTTGGTTTTCCCCTAGATTTGTTTCTAGTTTCAGGTTCTTGGTCATCCAAGAAGCGCCAGGTCTGGGTTCCATGTTGTGGAGTGGGCCTTAAATCAAATCAGATATTGGTTGGTGACTCCCATAAAATTTGTGCCACTGCTGCACTAGCATATCTTGCAGGCAGGGCACTACTGTAGATTGAAGGATTTGTAGCTATGGTAGCATGCAGAATATCTTCCTGGACCAAAGATGCTAACCTTCAGGGGTGAAGGCTCTAGGTAGGCACCAGCTCAACTTTTCCATGTTCAACGGGTCATGTAGGTGTTACCTTCAGCTGTAGGGCCTTGCTGTAATGAATCTTTTTCTGTCCCACTAGCCAGCTACCAAATAATGACCCAGAGACTTCTTAATAATGATAGCTCAGCCTAGAGTTTAGGCTTGTTCCTAACTGGTTCTTATAACTTAAATTAACCCATTTATATTAATCTACATTCTATCACATGGTGTTACCTCTCTTCCATCTTGTACCTCGTATTTCCTCTCTGTGTCTCCTTGCTTCTTCTGTGCACCTAGATTCCTCCTCCTACTTTCTTTCACTGCCTGGAAGTCCCACCCATATACCTATATATACCTCCTGCCTAGCTATTGGCTGGTCAGTTTTTTATTATACCAATCACAGCAATACACCTCCACAAGTTTACAAATATTCCACAACATCTTGTCACAAGTTTGTGGAGCGCAACCTATAATGTTGACAATAGCCTGAATTGTTTGGTGGTTCCCACGGGACCCTTTTGGCCAACAACCCAATTAGATCTAACCCATTCCCAGTATTGGAAGCTTAAGTTAGTTTCAGGAGATGTCCAATTGGAGCTTTGTTTCCACCATTATTTGGTGATTTCATTTAGAGCTCCTTCATATCTGTATACGTTTTAGGACACTTCTACTATATTAGGTTTCCATACTACCCTTCAAATGGATCTCAGTTTTAGCTGTGGCTCCCCATATCCCCTTCCTCATATTCTTCTTTCCTCCCCTTCCCCACTTGACTCTCCCATTTCATTCCCCCACCATCTCCATCCATTCATAACTATCTATTTTGTTTCCCTTTCCTAGGGAAATCTTCCTGTTGCCCCTGGTCCATTACTCCGTATCTAACCTCTGTGGTTCTATGAATTGTAGCTTGGTTATCATTGACTTAGCAGCTAATATCCACATATAAGTGAATACATAGCATATTTGTCTTTCT
This sequence comes from Onychomys torridus, assembly GCF_903995425.1. Taxonomy (NCBI): domain Eukaryota; kingdom Metazoa; phylum Chordata; class Mammalia; order Rodentia; family Cricetidae; genus Onychomys; species Onychomys torridus. Next base: position 46,224,891 of record NC_050449.1, read on the forward strand.
GGATCTGTGTTACCTCACTGGTGATGATTTTTTTTTCTAGTTCCATTCATTTACCTATGAATTTTATGTTTTTTGTTTTTTAACAGCTGAGTAATATTCCATTGCATAAATGCACATTTTCTTTATCCATTCATCTGTTGAGGAATATCTAGGTCAGTTCTAGATTTTGGCTATTATGAATAGAATAGCAATGAATATAGTTGAGCAAATGTCTCCGTGGTAGGATGAAGTGCCCTTGGATATATGCCCACAAATAGTATAGCTGGGTCTTAAGGTGGATCAATTTCCATCTTACTGAGGAATTACTGATTTCTATATTGGCTATACAAGTTTATAGTCCCACCAAAAATAGATGAGTCAGAACCACATTTTTACAGTGATAGTTTTAATGTAAATTACTAAAAATGGTTCAACAACCATTGGGTAACTCCACCCTGTTTGAACTCAGCAATGATTCTTAGGATAAGAGTGGGATTTAGGCAATGGCCACTCTTCACATGAAGGATTCCTTCATCTGATTGGATTATGGGATTTCTTAATTGTGATTCTACTTAAATTTGGGGCCAGTAAATGCTTCTGTGGGGACAGGAGTTGTCCTGTGCAATGTAGCATATAGAGGAGTTCCCCCAGGCTTCTGCCCTGGAAGTGAAGGTAGCTAGTGTTCCTTACGGTGTCAGCACTATGTCCTCCACTGCACCATGACAAAATGTCTTCAGTATTGTCAGATGCCCCGTGAGCAAAGAGCAATTATCCTCAGCTGAAAACCACTGATCTGGAGGAAGGTTAAAGTTTTATCCTCTCTAGAGTAAATAATTCCAAAGTTATAGATTTTCTGTCTTATTACAAAAATAAATAGTTATGGGCCACAGAGAAGTATATGACAATACACATATATACCTATGGTTATTTATTAATTAGATGATGAATGGTTTACTTAATGTTGAATAAAAATGTAAAAACATGAGTGCATGAAAGATATAATCAGAAGGGGCCGGGCGGTGGTGGCACATGCCTTTAATCCCAGCACTCAGGAGGCAGAGGCAGGCAGATCTCTGTGAGTTTGAGGCTAGCCTGGTCTACAAAGCAAGTTCCAGGACAGACTCCAAAGCTACACAGAGAAACCCTGTCTCAAGAAACAAAAACAAACAAACAAACAAACAAACAAACAAAAAAAGAGCCAGGAGTAGGAGAATAAATGGGTAAAATGTGCATCCATACCCAACAAGTTCATTTTACATAAAATATGCATTGTTGAATATATTCTATAGCTATTCCCCAAGTACATTATTAGCAGTATTTATTTTTTTAAAAATAAATTGCTGAAGGAGAGTTTCTCAGATAAGTGAATTGAGGTTCTGTGTGGTTAAGTAATTTTTTCAAGGTTACAAAGAAATAAAGTGGCAGAGTTAGGATTCAAACTCTGTCTCACCTTCAAACGTAGGCCATGACTATAACGACTTTCAGCTGCGAGTTCCCCAGGAGGCCTAACTTTCTCCATGTGAACAAAACCCTGGCAAGGGTTTGTCCAGGCTGATCAGCAGTACACGGGCAATTCAGATTGTGACGCAGCCCATCAAAGGCGCTGCAAGCTGACATCACACTACTGAAACTTTCTCCCAAGGAGCTCCTTGCAACCTGTGCCGTAATGAGAAGAGAGTGAAAAGGAGAAAGCAATCTGTTGTTGTGATGACAGCCAGCGCTTTGCGAGGAGACTATGACCAAATGTACTATACTCACTACAGTTTCTTCTACAAAGATGAAAATAGAGATCCAATGTTTAGTCCTTGAATAGATTCAAATGATACCCAAGAAAACCTCTGAAGGGGGCTTCATTTTTTGGTGCTTTGGTTTTTTAAATCGATCCCATAATGTGCAACCCAAATACAAATCCTATTACCCATTCTGCCACCTTGATTAACCACTGCTTTATGGCTGTACAGCTACATAGCTCTTTCAATGGCTAGGGATTTGGAAATAGTCCCTGCCTGCCTATTCTAAACTAGTGGTGCTCTTGGACCCATTCTCATCCAGATCATCCCAGAGCCACTCTCCCAGCTTCTAATTCTATTGCTGAGAGAGCTGTGGGCGTGCAGTAAGAGTGAAGGTATGATGAAGTGGGTTACAAATGAGCAATAAGGAATGGCATACATACCACATATGCCACCTGGAGATACAGATTAAAAGAATAAAACAGTGCCTTGCAACTATTAGAACGATCAAAATCCAGAGCCTGATGCCCCACATAGCAGCTGGGATATGGCATATCAAGAACCCTCCTGATTGATTTATCAATACAGAATAGTAGACACACTGGGTGGCAGGCAGATTCTTAGAAAGCTAATCATACTCTTACTATACAGTCTAGAAGTTGCATTCCTTATTATTTCACCAAAAAGAGATGAAAAATCAGGTTGACATAAAAACCTGCAGGTGGATTTTTTATCACAGCTTCATTTGCAATTACCTAAACTTGAAAGCAACCAAGATATCCATCAGTAGGTGAATAAACAAGCTGGTACATCCAGGTGATTATCACTGTCTGGAGTAGTATTAAAATATTACTCATCACTAAAAATAGGTGAACTATTGAACCTTGACAAAACACAAGGGAAACATGGATGTGTATTACTAAAGGAGAGAAGCCATGCTAAGAAGGCTGTATATTATCTGACTCCAGCTACATGACATCCCAGAAGAATCAATGCTATGAAGACAATAAAGATTATCTGTAGTTTCCAGGGACTATGGGGAAGAGGAGATAAACAAACAGGAACACACGAATTTTAGGGCAATAAAATGATATAATGGTGAGTACGGGTTATTTTAAATTTGTCAACACCCAGATGATATTAATGCCAAGCATGACTATGGACTTTGTCCATGACTATGGACTATGTTTCATTCCTGTAGGAACTGTTCGTTGCAGGGGAAGCTATGCTATATACAGTGGCAGGGGATATATGTGAAATCTGCACACATCTTCTACTTACATTTTTGGTGATTTGTTTGTTTGTTTGTTTGTTTTGTTTGTTTATTTTTTTGATACAGGGTTTCTCTGTGTAGTTTTGGTGCCTTCCCTGGATCTTACTCTGTAGACCAGGCTGGCCTCAAACTCGCAGATATCTGCTTGGCCCTGCCTCCCGAGTGCTGGAATTAAAGGTGTGCACCTCCACCGCCCAGCATTTTTGGTGATTCTTAGGAAAATCGAAGATGTTGCAATAAGCAGTGAACTAATAGATACATATTACCCTGGGTTTAGGTATCTTTCAGTCATTAATTTGGGTGCTGGGTCAGAGATAAATGATAATAAACCAAATCAGTCTGTTCCTAATTGTCATAAGGACTTCAAGGAGGAGGTGATTATAGAACTGGGTGGGTAGAACATATTTACAAGGGAAGTGAGCATTGCCACAGGCAGAAAATGATGTGCTAATCTACAGTGCCTTCAGCAAACATTCATTCTCCTCCCCACTCTGCTCAGCTGGAGCTTGGGTTTGGTTGCATACCTTTCTTTAGCTATAGGGTTTTAGTAAATACAATCTGATCTGAGCAGTACTCAGCTGTTGCTTTTGTTTATTGTGTTTTGTTTTCTACTTCTGTAGACGGCCAAGAGAACATTCCCCCAAGTGACTGCTGCCTCTTCAAACTAGACTCAACCCTTCTTGACCCTTACCATGTAACAGAACAGCCCAGCTGAGCCCATTTTAGATCAATTGAGCCCACTTATTAATACAGCACCTTGTGCTGGAATATAGCTTAATGATATAGAGCTAGTCTACATACCATGAATGTGGCCCTGGGTTCAATCTCTAGCACTGTAATTAACAGATAAACAGATCAACAGCCTCTCAAGGGCAAGAATAAAGTTTATTGTTTTAAGCCATTGACTTTAGTAGTGGGTTATTAAACAACAGCCATACACCAATACAAACATAACCAAGGGCTACCTAAGAGACATGCTGCTATGCTCTGATCAATCTTTCTTCCTCTTCTTTCTTTTTTCTTTTTTTCTTTTTTTCAAAACAGGGATTCTGTGTAGCTTTGGAGCCTGTCCTGGAATTCGCTCTGTAAACCAGGCTGGCCTCAAACTCACAGAGATCGGCCTGCCCCTGCCTCCCAAGTGCTGGGAGTAAAGGCATATGACCACGCCGCCTGCCAGGCAAGCTATGAATCTAAATGGCCATTGAAAAGGAAGCCTTTGACTTGCCTAAAGGCATGACATGAGCAAGGATAGGCAACTAAAGATGACAAAGTGATTTGAGGGTCCACCGGACAAACCATTTTAGCTAAAGCTTATGATTTCTAAGAAAAATGGCATCATATAGCCTAGGCTGACCTCAAACTACTATGTAGTCAAGGATGACCTTGAACTCTTGATCCTCCTGCCTCTACTTTAGCCTCTAGGGTTAAAAACAAGTGCCACAATGACTGAATGAAGAAGACTTTTGTGGCTTTTTGTTTGGGCATTAATTTAAAAGTAAATTAGGATGAAGATTTGGGAGACTTTGAATACTGATGCAGATAAATTTGACATATAGCCTAGGAGGAATAGTTAAGAAACACAGTAGCTGCTTCTGTGATTCAGAACCGCCCCCCTGACATGAGTCTCAGAAATAGTAGAGAGGTGATTCTTAAGGAGATGATTGGTTTTTTTTAAGTCAGTTCTTCTATAAGTCATGCAATGGGTGTGGGTGAGGCAGCATGCTCTGCTCTGTTGCATGTTTATTTAAAGAAGGAAGTTCACGGAGGTGTGAATGAAGACATTTTAGGGATTTTTAGAGATTCAGAAGATGGACAGTTGAGTCAAGATATAGACCGATAGAGTGGCTGAATGACATCACTCTGTAAATTGTCCAAACACAGACTATTCTGAATCACCTCATCAGTGCAGATAAGAAAGGCAATGGAGAGCAGTCGAGTGAAACTTGCAGTTGGATTTCTTTCTTTGAGGCTGTTGGAGTTGCTGGAGCAACCCTGTGTAAAATGATGCGCCCCTTTCTGGGAGAAGTCACCTAGAACAGGTCTTGAAGATAAAAATCTTAATTCCTCTTGCAATAAACTCACTAATCCTGTAGCACATGGAATGGGGAAAGTTCAAGGGAGAACAGGGCCAGAAGAGAGAGGATTTCACTCCAAGAACTGGAGCTCACAATTGTGGATGACAATCTCAATCTGTCAGCCGGAGCCAGGTAAGAAAGAGCATTGTAAATGGAGCTCCTTCCTGGAGGAAAAACTGCTAAGAAAAAAAAAAAAAAGAGCATGCCCAGATGGCCAGAGCCTAGGGGAATATGAGATGGGACTAAAGGAAGTCAGGCAAAGGAGATAAAAAATTCCACATGCACTGCTTCTTCTTGCCACTTTCGTACAGTTGCTATGGGAACTGTATTTCGGAAGCTCTCTAAGGCTGTATCTACCCAGTGCAAAGTGTTTTGGGCTGAAATGACCAGTCAATTTAAGCCAACTGGTTTAATTAATTTATTTCCAAGCCATGTTCCTCCCTCAACCCCAGTCAAAACTGCTGGTTGCTCAATTGGCTTCAGTGGCATCTTGCAGCAATAAAATTGGTTTGCCTGTTGTATATACTGGTGCTCTAGCTTAATGATAAACTTAATTGCAATCTGCCTTCTGTACTAGGGTCCCGTTATTTCCGGGATTAGAAGCAGCTCTAGGAGAGCATGGATAGTGATTGGGAAGGCAGGGAAAGGCTATTTGAATAATTTATATTCTGATGTCAGGGACCTAGGTTTACACACACACACACACACACACACACACACACACACACACGAGCAAAATAAAGCATTAGACCAAAGCCAAGGCAACAAAGCACAAAGGAAGCAGGAGCAAGCCCCTGTACAAGAAAAGATGCTACCGAGATGCTGATGCGAGGCCAAGGTGATGGAAGACTTGAATCCTTGCATCATTACCACCCAGGCCAGAAGCTGCTTATGTGGAGGCCAGAGGACAGACAACCTTAGGCACTGTTCCTCAGGAGCTGTCCACCTTGTCTATTCAAACACCTCTCACTGGCCTGGAGAACAGCAAGTAGGCTAGTGGGCTGGTCAGTGAGCTGCTAGGGTCCATTTGGCCTCGATCCCCAGCACTGGAATTTCAAGCACATGCTAACATGCCTGCATCTTTTTCACTCAGTTCTGGTGATCAAATGCAAGTTCCCATGGTCATGTGGCAAGTATTTTACCAACTGAGCTATTGCCTCGGCCTCCAAGCTTCCTACATGTCTATCTGCGGCTTCCCAAGATGCCAGCTTGGCTCCTCTGACGTCGGAATGCTGGGATAAACTAATGATCAGAATAGTGTCTCAACTTTGGTCCATTTCTATCTTTGTCTCCTCTCCATGCTCCTCCTCCAAAAGAGGTAATAAAAAGGAATAGCATTTTATTACCAGTGGGAAGAACTTATAAAGTCAGTATTCACTCAGCACTTCCTGGGTAAGGAACTCTGATACTGTATGAGTCTTTGCAAATAGAACTGCCTTTGATATCATTGGGCTTGAAGCTCTTTTTTTTTCCTTTTTCTTATATATTGTCCTGCACCTTAGTTTCTAAAACTGTCTTGTTCTCTAATTCTGGGCTACTCCGTGTGACCCCAAGCATGTGACATATGACTCAGATAGATTCATGCTGCCATCACTTCATTCCTTTATCAAATGAGCTGTCCCTGTGCCCATTTCTTCATAGTCAGACAACACACCTTGCCCCAACAATGAGTTCATGAGGGTCCCAGTTATGGAAAACACCTTAGATATGGAAATCTGAGGTGGTATGAACACCTCATTAGAATTCCTAATGAGACGTCAGATAGATTGAAGAATTAATTCTCTTTCTCTAAAATGTGCTTGCTGTTCTCTAGAGGCTCAGATTTGCACCCTCTCTAAAGAAAGTCAGGTTCATTGTCAGTATTGAGAAGGTTCGCTGATGCCAGATGTGGTGGAACACCTGTAATCTCAGCCATCAGGAGGCAGAGGCAGGCAGATCTCTGAGTCTAAGGCCAGTATGGTCTACAGAGTGAATTTCAGGACAGCCAGGACTACACAGAGAAACCTTGTACTGAAATGAAAGAGAAAAGAAAGAAAGAAAAAGGGGGAAAGGTTCACTGATGATGAATAGCTAACGTGTCCCTGGAGTTTACAGAGGCCTTCATGTGTATTATCTCCTTGATTTCTGCTTTAACTCACAAGGCAGAAAGCTTGTTCTATTTTTGCTTTCTGTCACTGTGATGAAACACAAACAAAAGCAACTTGGGGGAGGAATGGGTTGATGCGGCATACAGGTTGTAGTCCATCACTGAAGGAAGCCTAGACAGAACTTTGAATCAGGAATCTGGAGGCAGGAACTGAAGCAGAGACCAGGGTGGAATGTTGCTTGCTGCATCTCTCTCCCTGACTTGCTCAGCTTGCTATCTTATACAGTGAAGGACCACCTGCCCAAGGGTACTATCAGCCACAGTGAACTGGGCCTTCCACGTGAACCATTAATCAAGAAAATGACCCGCAGTCAGGTCCACAGGACAATCTGATGGAGGCAATTCCTCAACTGAGGTTTCTTCTTCTGAGGTGACTCTAGTTCGTGTCAAGTTGACAAAGACTAACCAGCAGAGATGTTTTATTCAGCAATTAGGAATTTAAAAGCATAAAATATCTAGCCTAAGTGTACAGACACCATCTTCTTGCTATATTTTAATAGGACCCCTGATCATCAAAATCTGTATTTTTCTACTGTTCCAGTCAGTGGCTTTGAAGGCATCAATTTTCCTTTTTTTTTTTTTTTCATTTTCTACATAACTGCCTGATAAACTATGAACTTAGATTTGGATTCACATCTAAATAATGAATTGCACTTACAGCCACCGAAGTTTCTCTTACGTTAATAAAACATTTCAAACCCCAATCTTGCCTAGAATGATTATTTTAAAATTCTGCATTTCTCTACCAGTACAAGATAGGCTCTCACACCAAGATTGGACATCCAAGGGTACTGTGACTAGGTTGGATCATTGATCCCTAATGGTATCAGGCCATTGTTCAAATGGAGCTACATTTACATATTGGGGCTCTAATGAGTGAGATCTAGTTGTTAACTTGTATTTAGTTCTGTGTGTGTGTGTGTGTGTGTGTGTGTGTGTGTGTGTGTGTGTGTGTGTGTGTGTGTGTGTGTGTGTGTGTGTGTTGTGTGTCTGTCTGTCTGTGTCTCTATTTTTCTGTCTCTGTCTCTCTCTTTCTGTCTCTGTGTGTGTGGGGGTCTCTCTGTCTTTTGGTCTGTCTGTCTGTCTGTGTGCATATGAGCACATACCTGCATGAGTGCATGCAAGTGTGAGCAATGGCTGGACAGGGATATCAAAAGGGTGATCAATAGGAAACATCATCCTGTCCCTTTGAGTCAATTCAATTGTTAGCCATGTAAGAACACTGTTAATGTCCCTGGGTTTGATAGCTTCTCTTTCACATTAGCATAGCCCAGTCATGATCGTGATTTTTAAAAATTCACTTTGGCAGAAGATTGATTCATAATTTGGTTCAATCACTTGTGGCTGTTATTTCCACACAAAACCAATTAATAACCATTGGAGATGTTCTAATTTAAAGCCAGTGTCTGCCCAAGAAGAATGGATTTCTCCGTGGATTTTCATAATGATTTTATTATGACTAGAATGGGACATATCCTAAACATCTAATTCAATGATAGATTGCCAGGGTGCGTGGGGAGGAGTGAGCTCTGCAAATGGAACACTCTTCCTCAGGACAGAGCTTCCTGGCATTAGTAAAGCATTGCCACCAACCCTCCCTCAGGGCTGACTGCAAACACAAACACAAGGCAGGTCTTCAGATACCAGAGAGGAAGGAATTTTACAATCCTTGGGAGAGATTCTCCTGAGACTTAAGCACTAGCATTCTAGATCCTAGTGAAGAAATAAACATGATTTTCTCCCATGGGGGGAAAAAAACTGAATCAGTTTGCAGATTAAAATGACAGCTGGGACTACTCAGTCTGTGATCTCAAGGTTCTTATCAATGGGACAAAGGTCTAGATTCCAAGGCCAGTTTTGAAAATTCATTAATAATTCTTCCTTTTCCTCTCAGGCAAGGGAAGGCAAAGAAAAGGGTCACATCTCTACTTCCCCAGTAAAGTATCACTATATCCCTGAACTCAGCCCCTTATCCAGGATCATTGGCTGCCCTGACCCCAAGAGACAAATAACTAAGGAAGATAATGGTCTGCTGGCAAACTCAGGGTGGGAAAATGGTGAGTAGGTCCAGGGTATTAGAGGAATGAAAAGGGCATCCAGAAACCTCTGAGACTGAGGACCTCAGGAACAAAGTAGGCCATCTTCAGGCTTGGCTTTTCCTGGGTCTTCAGTTCCCAAAGAGATGCAAACAGGAACCAGGCAGGCCTGTGATTATCATAGTCTGCAGTGTAGTGTCAATGTAATGTAATGTTCTCTGACCTGCCCACCTGACACTTCCAAAATGTATTTCATGCATCAGTTATGTCTGTCACAGAGATATCTTAAGTAAGAGTTGATGTTTCCCCCAATGAAATGTAACTGGCTCCATGGAGTTTCTACCGTGTGACCAATATTGTGAAAGACACAAAGTCAATGATTTACAAATCTGTCCTGAAGGCATGAGGTGAATATTCAACAATATTTGAGTCAAGATAAAAGCCAAGTATGGTAAGTGAGAGGCACAGGACACAGGGTGGGAATGGGAGGAGGTATGTCTCAAGCGGATGGCTAGGGGTTTCACAGAACAGTCTTATTTTCACCCTACATGCCAAAGCAATTTTCTCAAACTTGATTGGGTGATTCTTTGTTTTAGAGTTATTCAGGGTACTGTACAATACTAATCCCTCCTTATCTGAGAGTTCCGTTCAACCAGCCTTGATCAAAAATAAAGTTCTGTGGTAGAATTTGTCCTGACGATGGATGTACATGTTCTTCTACAGCTATTCTGTAAATAATACAGCATAATAACAATACAACATGTACATAATATTTTCTTGATATCAGATATGGCAAGAGGTGATTTACAGCATACAGAAGGATGTGTGTGGTTACAGACAGACACTATGCCATTTTTTTTTTATAAGAAACTGGAATTCCCAGGGGTTCTAGAACCAACAAACATGCTGTGGATATTGAGGGACAACTGAACTATGGATTGTGTCAGATGGTAAGGAGGGCAGAGTGGTTTTCATTTTTCCAGCCAAGGGGAACACTCTGGAAGATGAGTTTCATATGGTGCTCACCTATTGGAGGAGATCTGCCTCACAAAAGCTTGTAGCTCTTTTGGCCATCCAAAATCTAATCCAAGTGAGGTGTGAGGGGCTTCCACCCATTTATCTCCTTCAGGGTCAACTGAAGGCGGCATCAACTCTGGAGCTCCACCTAGGCCCCTCTCAAGTTCTTTTTTTTTGGGGGGGGGCATAGATCTTCATCCATGAGCACAGCATCTACAACACCCCTGCCTTTCCTTACTAACTCTAATTCCCATCCTTCCCTCCCCCTCCAACTCTTTTCCCACCCCCCACCCAAATTCATGATCTCCTCTTTAATTATTATTGTTACAAGTGTACACGTGTTTATCTCTACACATATGTATATACAACCCATTGAATCCATGTAGCATTGCTCATGTGTGTATGCCTATGTCCAGGGACTAGAATTGGTTAACCCTGGAGGAAACTGATTTCCCATTATCTATGTGGACATGTTTTTCTTTTCATGGGCTGCGCACTCTATGCTATCCCGTGTCTACACCCTCAACCTCATGTGTCAAGGAGTTGACTTGTAAGAAAGATACCCTAAACAAAGCATTGTACACAGTGATCCTTCCCAGCAAAGTTTAAACCTCATCAAGGGGGAAGATGAGCAAAGCTGCCATTCTACAAATCTAAGTAACTCTCTTACCCAACCCATCACTCAGGATGACCAAGGCATGGGTTTTTCTCCTGATCATGAGCCAGCACCAAACACCACCACACCCTCTCCTGGCTCCTAGCAACGTCTGAGAGAAAACTTGGTGTTCTCCTTTTCTACTAGGGAAGGATCAGGAAGGTGACAATCCACAGAGACAAAGCTGAAGCTTTTAAATGTCCCCTCTGGTCTCATTTCCTACAAAGTGGCTTTTAACTGCTGCTTCTTTCTGTCCAATTTTAACCCAGATGTTTCACGTAGCCTCTCTCCGACTTCCCTAAATAACTAGCCCTTCTCTGCCCCCTTTGTCCTCCTTTTCACCTCTTAGCCCAGATAGAAGATGCTTTTTGGAACATGGTTGGAAAAGGAGGCCAGTATAATATATGTGAAATTTCTGTTTCCTGAAACAGCAAGTTTGGCCCTCAGCAAAATAAATCAGTAAACTGTCTGCCCTGAGCTCCCCTCCAGTGGGCCTTCTCTTGCCCTGTGCTAACGCTGCAGTGATCACATCCTGGGAACTTACTCAGCCTCCATGCCTTCAGAACTTTCCAGTCTCTTGTCTGCCTAGTGAAATCTTTGTAATCTAGTTGGCTCCTGGTAGGTCTTTGTGATGCTCATAACACAAGAACTCTGATATAACTAGATTATGGGGACTTTGCAAGTTATTCTTCTCACATTTTCCAAGGATGTGGGGTCAAGCAATTCTAGGTGTCAGAAACCACAAAAGGGACATTTCCTGAGCAAGGTAAACCTTTCCCCAGGCTACTGGGAAAGACATCTACTGACCTTTTTCTTTTTTCCCTTTTGTTTCCCACTCTACTGTGAAGCCTACTCAGCACTCACCATGAGGCTTCATTAAAGTAAGTCCATCACAAATCAGCGGTACAAAATACAACATGGTCAATTCTCCTTAAGATCACAGAAAGATTAGCTCTCCAGCCATCCCACCGTTCCTACCCTCAAATCTTCATAATGCTGCCCTCAGCAAGGGCTAAAGGAGGCAGAAAATCCGACCTCCAACTCCAACTGAGCAGATGTAGGACCAAGAAGGAAACAGGAAATATTTATCAGTCCCTCAAATAGTCCTACCTGTAGATCAAGCATAACCTGAATAGAGCCAAGGGAGGGAGCGGTGCCTCTGGGTCTAAAAGCCATTACCATCTTAACCAGAGTAACTGAGAGCACACCCAAGGGACTCTCCCAAGATGATCAGACTTACTGATGTTCCCTCACAAAAGGAGGGGTCAGGGAGAGTCATTAAACCCTCACCTGAGAGTATAGATACTCACACCCTCCTGCCCCAGCCCAGGTAGATAAAATTTTGTACCTTGTCTCAGGCTTATGGCAGTGCCTAGGAGGTAGCAGGTTAACTGGATAGGGGGAGGGGGGGTTGCATGTAGGCAGCTTTGGTGCTGCAGCTGTTCAGGGTCACTTAGGCTCCTTAAGTAACCCCTTATCTGTGCTTAACAAGCTCAGTGGTTCACCAGCATAGACCTGGGTGGAATCATATCTTTAGTTTCTCAATAATGCTCTATCTGAGGCAAATACACATCTGTTGACGTTAACATAATAAGAATTTCATACCAGGTTAAGCTATCCTCACAAAGCCAGGCTTCGGGACAGGTTATTCACATGCTAACTTCTACCTACCCTCAGCCATCTTTTCAAGGACATGCACAAATTACCACAAGTCCAATTAGCATAATGAGACTTCCGCAAATTAAACACAGATCCCTAGAACTTCGTCTGTAAGAGCCACTTGTAAAAATCTTTGTCCTTACTGTGCATGCTTGGTTTTTATAGAAAATATTTTTGTTTCCTTCAAACAGCATTTGCAACCAGTATCCACTCAGCTGATCAAGTTGATCAAGTTGGAACCAGGATAAAGAAATCAACACTTTATTGTTATCAACTTCTTATTCCTGGGTTTATGTTCTCTCTCTCTCTCTCTCTCTCTCTCTCTCTCTCTCTCTCTCTCTCTCTCTCATTGACTATTCTATAATCAGTACTTACTAAGAGCTTTTTACAAAATTTTTCAAGGTTTTCTTGCTTCTTTGTCTCTTACGAGGTTCAATAAACAACCATTAAGTTCCTCCAGAATGGTTTCGATACAGTTTGTATATTTGACATGATTGTCCCCTGTGTGGTACTCTCCACACCTCCACCTTTCCTCTGCCCTGTGAGGGGGACTGTTGCTTGACCCAGGTCCTATTTAGCTGTATTCTCTCCACAGCAGCAGCAACTTCAGTTTTGTTTTGTTCCTTGGGGATTTGGGTTCTCTCCTAAGGCGGTATGCTTTGCAAGGTTTGCCGCAGTGTGTTGCTACCTGAAGGCTTGAATGCTGATACTTCTTGCTCATATCCCCAATGGCTCCAACAACATCTCCTCCACAGCTGTCTGGCATACACTTCTGGTTCCATTAGAAGACATTCAGGATTTCTAGATTTTAAGCATTTCCTGGTTTCACTGAAAACAGTATTTGGTGTATTAAATACTAAGCACTTAATTTTCCTTGTTTTGCTTTGTTCCTGGAGAAGGAAAGAATAGGGGCCAGGCTAATCTTTCATGACTGTGCCAGACAGCCTGCCTATGTGGAGCTGTGGGGAAGCCAAGGCAGAGCCCTCTGTATACTGCAATGACTAAAATCAATAAAATCCTCTCTTGGAAGGTGAATTATCCAGGGAAAGAGCTGCTCACTGATGGAGCAGGGAGAGTAAGGAAAGCAAGGTGAGGTGCTGGGTCAAGAGAAAATGAGCTGCCAAGGCACACACGCACCCCACCCCCCACCCCCCCCCCGCCACTTCTGAGGCTCTTCCTCTTGTGCCTTGAGATGAAGTCCTCAGCTACCAAACACATCACCTGATGCAGTCAGCTGTGGCTCAGAACCCAACAGGCCATCAAGCTCAGCATGCATGGGCGTGGTCCTGTGATAGACAGGCTCTGTTCCTACTCCTCTGAGTGATTTACTGCAACCTTGGCTTATTTCTCCCATTTTACAACACAAAAGGCAATGAATAGTCTGCCCTCAGTACTCAGGAGTCTCTTCGCTTTTCATATGCTTTCACTGGGGCAAATGACTCAACACTCTACTTCAGTTTCTGCAGGTTTTTTCCAAATTATATATATGAATTATTCATAATATATGACTATTATATATATATATATATATATATATATCCTATATAATGAAACCTGTATATATATCAAGAATTTCATACATGATTATGCTGTGTTTACGTCATTTCCATCTCTCACTCTCCCACCTTGAATTCATGACCTCTTCTATAAACACACACACACACACACACACACACACACACACACACACACACACACACACACAAACATACACATACCTATCCACTGCACTTAGTGTTGCCCTTATGTGCATGGGCTATGTCTAACCAGCTGGGATTGGATAACTGATCAGGCTACTAACTATCAGATTCACAGAATATCTTGGAAGAGGTGGTGGAAAGGTTGGAAGAGACAAAAGGTCAGCAGACCTGCTGTGAGATGGTGACCTCTGTACTTGTTCAGAGCCCACCTGCCCTTCCCATGGCCCATTGGGCGTCCCTAGTAAGGTTCTGCAAGCAAGCCTGACTGGCCACAGTTAAGTCTGTTAGAATAGTGGAGTCTTCCATGATGAATATACTTTTTTCAATTCTTTTATATAGTTTTTAAGTAAAATTTAACCTTTTTTTTAAAAAAAAAAAAAAAAAATCTATGTTGCTACAGAATATCATGTAACTCCAAGCCTGTTAATACGGATGTTGATACTCCTCATTAATGATTGAAATGATAATATAATATACTATTATAGCCAACACATTATTTGCTCATTACTAGTGATGAGCATTTATACAGTTTTCAACTTTTCCTGCTACAAATGATGCCAGAATAAGCATCATTGTTCACACTTATCTGTGTCAGTAACATAAGCGTTCTTTGGATCAAGAATGCCATGACTCCCTTGGCTTCTCTTCTCTGTTCAAGACAAGACCGCTCCCAGTTCAAATGTCGCCACTGTCATCACTGTCTGCCACAGCAGTCCTGTGATCTCTGCCCTGGTCCAGACATCCACTCCCTCTCACCTGAACAATGGTAGGAGCCCCACTCTCCTTTTAAAATGCATTAATTTTGGAGTGCTACATTAAATAACATTCTCCCCAAATATCATCAATCCTTTAACTCTGTGACTTCTCTAAAATAGGGATAACGTATGTAGCCTTCCTCAAACTTATTTTATTATAGCTTGTTTTTTCCCCATAGCAAGTCTTACATGGTAAGTACAAAAATGAGTTGGAAAGTGTTGTTCTATGTGACTCACCATAGCCAACTTAGTAGACTTTGTTCTCACTTTTTTAAAAAGGTAAATTCATGTCACATAGACACAGTCATAGATCTCCACTTAGTGCTTAAAGACCACAATCTTATATTGCAGTTGAAAACTATTATTCTTAGATGTCCACGGTGAAATTCATTGAGTAAGCCTTAAATAAAATATCACAGTATCAAGCAACTATGATGGGAAAAGGAATGGAAAGGGGCATACAATTATATGCAACGAGCCATAAGTCATTCATTTTCATCTATAATGCAGAATTCCAGCTCCTAAATAATAGTAAAATATATTTAGCATGGCTGTATCTATGTCAAATCAATCACTTTAAAAGCAAAAGGTGTCACTCAGACAGATCACATCATCTAACAAATAATACTTAGGAAAGAAATAGAAGTTTTAATGACACCAATGGACCTCACAGAGTCTCTTCCTCAGAAAACTCTAGGTGGTTGCATACACGGCCATGCTTGTTTCTAGGTCCTTTCTTGTCCTTCCCCAAGAATCTTCTAAACTCGGAACTACATTTGTTTACTTCCTTTTTCAGTAGGCATCTGGATGTACCTGGCTAAGGGAAGGGGCTGGTAACACAGCAGAGAGAGGAAATGAGGAGATAGGGCAGATCTCTCTTCTCTCTCTCTCTCTCTCTCTCTCTCTCTCTCTCTCTCTCTCTCTCTTTCTTCTCTTCTCTCTCTTGGTTTTTTGAGACAGGGTTTCTCCATGTAGTTTTGGTGACTGTCCTGGATCTTGCTCTATAGACCAGGCTGGCCTTGAGCCCGTTGAGATCTACCTGGCTCTGCCTCCTGAGTACTGGGATTAAAGGTGTGGCCACCACCACCATCTTCCCACCCCCCCCCCCCCCCCCCACCCCAGAGGCCCCTCTCAACTGTCTTGGTAGCTGTCTTTAGCAGATGTCCCAGTGACTCAAGCCATCCATAGATAGTATATGCTTGGTAGACCCAGGTTCTCTGCACAGCTTTTCTTCTCTCACTCACTGGTCCTCCTTCCTGGACTCTGGACATGATCACACACACACACACACACACACACACACACACACACACACTGTCTTTGCAGCCCTAGAGTAGTTACAGACTCCTGTTATTTCTGATCTCCAATTTCTTCACCTTTCACTATTTAATTCTTTCCTTCCCATACCCAAACACTCTCCTCACTAACACCCCCCTCATATGAAATGTCAAAGTGGTCCTATATTCTTACCCACAATAGCCACTATAATGGAAAATGCAGTGCACGGTATATTTTAGGAGGTTAGTGAAGAGTCGTGTCATGACCCATTATACCTTATAAATGATATTATCTCAACGTAGCTCAGAATCTCAAATGATTAAAAACACAAAACATATGAACAAGGAGCAGAGGAGCCAGCTCAATTGTCACTGGTGAAGGATGGTCTCATCTGCACACTAGCATGGACACCATGAGTTCTATGAGTCTGGATAAAGAACGTTGTCATGAAATTAAAACAGAACGAGGACAGAAGCACAGTGGGGAAACTGAAAAGGAGAAGCAGTCTACCATCATAGCTGAGTCAGAATATTCAAAATAGGCCCCAACTCCTTGGCTTATTTGGAGGCAGGGCTATGATCAAGCTCTCTCACTTTAATATTCTTAGAGGTGAAAATTGCCTTTATGCTGCAGGAAGACATAATTTTATCCCCATATTCTTAGCGAGCTTGTTTCATATTGTGAAGGGAAGGAAGTGTGCTTGCTTTTCTTCTAAATCGAAGAGTGGATTGAAGCCATGCAGCAAGACCCTCTGACTCTGATCTTTGTTCGTTTGGCAACTCTGGGGCTTGAACTCACAGTCTTGTGACTGTTGAACAAGTGCTCTACCACTGCATTCCATCCCCAGCCAAGACCCCCTGAAGGAAATACAAAGAGGATTTGTGTTTGCTATGGTAGACATTATTGTTGTTTCCCCCAAATATTTCCAGTTTCACCACCATATTCTGATTTGGTGGAGCCATATGACAAGATTTGGAAAGTGCATTTTGATGGGATTAAATGGGTCGTTTGAGGGCCACAACCACCAGTATTAGAAACAGCTGCTATTTCGCTTGTCTGAGTGACCATAATGACTGGGTATGGAACATAAGAAAGATACCAACATTGCATGGTAAGCCACCATCAGTGGAGGCTGTTTACCACTATACCATCACTGAGTCTGTCTTTTATAAATTTAAGAACTAGAAGAAGTAGCAAGAAATATAAGCACAGATTATCATTCCAAGAACCTTAGTTCATTCATCACAGCTGTAATTATCTGTGGCACCTAATAATTTTTTTCACAGTGGCAAGCAATTAAGCCTCTTGTACTAAAATGACCAGGTTAGAGAAAATGGGGGGGGGCTCAGATTTAGTGTTGTACAGGTTTCATATTTTGGGCTTGAGGATTTAGGATACTCAACTTACATATGCAAATGTCAGGAAGGCAACAAACTTCCAAGGAGTGAGACCTGCCATGGCCTGGGAGCATTTCCTTCTAATGCTGCAAGGAAAGAGAAAAATAAATTAAAAAACTGGGCAGTGGTGGCACACACCTTTAATCCCAGAATTCGAGAGGCAGAGGCAGGAGGATCTCTGTGAGTTCAAGGCCAGCCTGATCTACCGAGTGAGTTCCAGGAGAGCCAGGGGTACACAGAGAAAGCCTGTCTTGAAAAACCTAAACAAAAATAAAAATAAATAAATAAGACTGTGACAGTACCTGATATATATTATTTACAATGAATAAAAAGAAAAGTATGATTTTAAAGAAACAACAAACTTTTAACTTAATTGGGTCCTATGTGATAGAGGAGTCACTTTTGTGTGGCCAACATACTTCTTAACAAAAACTGAGGTTTTAAAAAGCTTAATAGTTTACACTAACAACTTAATAATCATTTATAGATCCACAACTTAAGATGGAGGTTAAGAATGTCATGATAATATACTTCTAACTATATGGTAATGAATTAATTTCTTACTTATATTGTCTTTTACCTCAAAAAGTAACTGTCATCCTGAATCAAAGTTCATCATGGCTTCATGTCCCGTGGTGGATATCTTTATTGCATCTCTACACATTCATAAAACATATTTAAATTTCCAGTGTTTTAGTTTTATTCAAAGATTATTATTTGCCATTGAGAAAGCCTTGATATAAAAAAATACTTAAATCATCAGAATATTCTGTCTGCCCATATGGAATTAAACTAGAGACAATAATACAAACAAAACCAGAAGAAATTTAATTTCATGAAAGCTGAACAATATACTTACATATAAATTATGATTAAAGGAATCAGTTTGTGCTGGGAATATACCTGGGCAGATTGCTTGCTGCTCTATATGTACCAAGTCCTGGATTTGAACCACAAGGTATAAAGGCAGAAGGATCAGGAGTGGAAGGTCATTCCCACCTATACAGTGAATTCAAAGTCAACCTGAACTACATGAGACCCTGCCTCAAAGAAAAAGAAAAAAAGAAAAAAGAAGAGGGTGAAAGAAAGAAGGAAGGAAGAAAGGAAGGAAGGAGGGAAGGAAGGAAGGAAGGAAGGAGGGAAGGAGGGAAGGAAGGAAGAAAAAAACAGGAGAAGAAAACAGAAAGCATTTGGAACTGAATATAAGATAAATTCTGGATGTGGGGAGATGACTCAGTGGGTAAGAGTGTGAGGCCTGAGTTGAAATCCCCAGAATCTGAGCAAAATGCCAGGGATGGCTGCATGCACCTGTAACCTTGGCACTGGGGAAATGATGGGGAGAGAATGATAATTGGGTCCCAAGAACTCTCTGGCCAATTTCTTCTCAATTCAAGAATTCTCCAGGCAAAGAAGCAGAGACTGATAGAGGAAGACATTGAATGTCATCTTTTGGCCTCCACATGCATTTGAACAGGTTCATACACATACATACAATACACACACACACACACACACACACACACACACTATACACAATCTTTGTAGACAGTCAATGGACTGATGGCTTCTGATGTGCAGTGGAATAGTAGCTGAAACAGTTATTCTTGAAATAGTAACTTGACCTGGGCAGTGGTGGCACACGCCTTTAATCCCAACACTCAGGAGGCAGAGCCAGGTGGATCTCTGTGAGTTCAAGGCCAGCCTGGGCTACCAAGTGAGTCCCAGGAAAGGCGCAAAGCTACACAGAGAAACCCTGTCTTGAAAAATAAATAAATAAATGCTCTTACTTAGGTAATATTAGGTCATTCTGAGGTCTTTGATGTAGTTGAAGACTAGATAGTTAAAATTTTCCTTAGTTATGAAAAAAGATAAATTAGATATAAAACTTTAGACTCATAAATATAGGATAGATAGAATATTTTCTTTAATTTTTCCAAATACAAATAGACTAGGTATTATAACTGTAATTCTTGCTTGATCATTGTTTTGTTATATGTAATTTTAATAGGTGATAGTTAAAACCTTCTTTTTGTTTAGACAGAAAAGGGGAAGTGATGGGGGACTGTCTTTCTCTATGCTGTGAATATGTGTTGCTCTGATTGGTTGATAAATAAAATGCGGACTGACTAGCAGCCAGGCAGGAAGTATAGGTGGGACAAGTAGAGAGGAGAATTCTGGGAAGTGGAAGGCTGAGTCAGGAGACGCCAGCCCACCATCCGGGGAGCAGCATGTAATGGCACACAGGTAAAGCCATGGAAAACATGGCGTCATATAGATTAACAGAAATGGGCTAAGTTTAAAAGTAAGAGATAGTCAGTGGTAGGCCTGATCAAATGGCAGAGCAGTTTTAATTAGTATAAGCCTGTGAGTGATTATTTTATAAGTGGCTGTGGGTATCCCTGGGGCTGGGCAGAACCAGAGAAAACGTCAGCTACAAATCTTAGCTAAACCAAAGTCTTGAGTGAAATTATCAGTTTTATATGCTCATATTACAAAATAAATGTACATAATCATTTAATCTTTTATTTGATTAAGCTAAAAAAATGAGACAACACAATATATAAGAAGTAGAAAGTAATTAATAATATGAGACATTGTCACACACAGTTGTAATTCTAGCTACACAGAAGGCTGGGGCAGGAGGAGTGGGACATGAAGCCACTCTAAACAACATAGCCATACCCAGTCAAAACTCCAGCATGGATGGCGGGGCAACTCAAGAAAGAGGTCCTACTTTTAACTGCTGCTGGCAATGGAGAGATGCTGGGTGGTGGTGGATAATTTTGAGGGTGTGGTCACTAATAGGCTGCCAATGCTCAACTGGATGGCCCTACTCTCAAGCACATACAGGTAGCATTTAATGGACTTAGTAGGCTATTAAAAAAGAACAAAAGAGGATGAAGTTGGGAGGTGGATTTGTGGGGAAGATCTGGGGGGAGTTGGAAAGAGAAAATAGAGGTGGATATGATCATAGTTCATTGGATACACATATGAAATTCTTAAAGAATAAAAAGTTTAAAAGGAGTAAATAATAAAGTAAACTGATATGCTAGAAATTAGATGATGGTTAAAACAACAATGTTTTCTCATAAAACTGATCAGTTCTAAAAAAGAAGAAGATAAAGAACCACAAATAGAAATGAAAGCAGACACACACAATTTCAAATATTTTAGAAATAAAAATTATATGAAAGTAAAGGCTGAGGTGGTGGCTCAATCGGTAAAGCCCTTGCTGTGTGAGCCTGAAGTTCTGAGTCCAGATCCCTGATACCCACATAAAAACTGCTGTAACCTGAGCACTGGATGAAGGCAGAGAGAGAGAGATCACAGAGCTGGCTGGCTAGCCAGTCTAGCCAAACAATGAGCACCTGAGTTGAGTGAGGGACTCTACCTCAAAAGATGAGGTGGAGAGCAAGAATGGAAGATATTCTACATAGACCTCTGGCCTCCATATACACAGGTGTACAGGCACATGAGCACCCCCAGACATACACACAGACACAAACAGGGACACACATGTGCTACACACACACACACACACACACACACACACACACACACTCACGCACGCACACACGCACAATAATAATGTCTGATTGAAAGCAACTTATATAACCTTTATGCAAAAAAGATACAATTTACTCAAAAGAAAAGTTCCTCAAACTTAGAAACTACTAAAACTAAAAGGGAAATTGAAAAAGAAAAGTCTTAACAGTTTTTCATCTATTTAGAATAAATGACTGCTTATTTAAAATCCAGCCAAAAAGAAAAGCTCACACCCAAATGGCTCTGTGGCAAATTCCTCTAACTACAGAAGAAAGCAATAGCAGAATTTCACACATAGTCCTCAAGCATAGAGGAAAGTGGTAAGATTTTAGGAAAAATACAAGGAAGCATTTCCATGACCTTCAAGTAATCACAGATTGCCATGACAGGATCCAAAAAACATAACTCATAAAATAAAATTCTGATAACATAGACTTCATTAAAATTAAGATGTTCCATTTGTCACAAGACACTATCAAAGGAATGAGAGAGTATATCACATAAAAGACTGAAGATGTGTATTTCCTCTATGTAAATATATGTCTATGAGACACATATATAGATATGCCTATACAAAAATAGTTCTGAAAAGGAGCAGAAACCAGTAACATATGAAGAATTTGCAAATCCAAACACAAATAATGAAAATCTAATAGAAAAACTAAACAAAACCTTGAACAAATTCTTTAGAAATGATGATATTTAAAAAGTCAATTGGCAAAGGACATAAATGGATATATAATCAGAGAAAATTTACAGGTAGCAAATAAGTACACAAAAGGATGCTTAAACATCAGTCTCTAGAGGGAATACAAATTAAAACCACATACAGTAGCAAAAGTACACCTGCAAATGACTGAAATGTAAAGGCAGTGGCAATATCAAATGCTGGCAAGGCTGTAGGAAAACACATCAGCTACTGGAGAGACCACAAACTAGGCCAACTGACTCCATAGAAAGTTTGGAGGAGTTCATGACAGGCATTTGTATCCAAGAAAATGGAAGCTTATGCTCACCCAAAATATGTACGCAAATGTTCAGCACAGCTTTATTCACAATAGCTCCAAATCAAGAGCAACACAGCTGTCCATCATCGGGTGAACGGCTAACAAAGCTGTAGTGTGCACATACCACTTATCATCACCAAGCAGTGGTGTTCTTAGGGAAGCAGAGCCTTACCAAGAAACTCAGGAGGCTGTCACTTTCCACCCAAATTCTTAATACAGAAGATCATCATTAACACACCCTCTCATTAAGTGGATCAAGACAGTTCTGGAGAAAGGCATCTAGACATGACAGATGCAAAAGAAAGCAGTATTCTGGCAACAAAAGCAAACACTAGGGACATAGAGTGCTAAGAACCACCACATCTCCTTTATTACACTCTTGGCAGCAAAAGTGACAGTTCCAAGCAAGGACAAGAACACTAGACTTGAGAACTTGACATCCACAAAATGTAAATGAGTTGAAAATTTAGCTCTGTCACTTGTCATTATGAGTTCTCCCCTCCTGCTCCACTTCATGCAAATCTTTGAGCCACACATGGTCCTTTGGTCTTAGTTAGAATTTCTATTGCTATGAAGAGACACTGTGACCATGGCAACTCTTATCAGGAAAACTCTTAATGGGGATAGCTCACTTATAGTTCAGAGGTTCAGTTCATTATCATCATGGTGGGGAGCAAGGTAGCATGCAAGCAGCCATGGTGCTAGAGAAGGAGCTGAGAGTTCTACATCTTGACTCACAGGCAACAGGAAGTGGTCTGTCTTACTGTGCCTGTCTTACTGGACATGGCTTGAGCATATATGAGACCTCAAAGCCTGCCTCCAGAGTGACACACTTCCTCCAATAAGACCACACCTACTCCAACAAGGCCACACCTCCTAATAGTGCTATACCCTTTAGGAGCCATTTTCTTTCAAACTACCACAGTGAGTGAAAAAACAAGTCCCATCCCTTCATAGGATAATGGGAAGATGTTTGGGATCATAAAGAAAGTGACCATCTGTCTCTGGAAGATATTGAAGCAAGGCTATTTTTGATCCATTTCTTGGCAAATTTCAGAAATGAGTTTGCCACACTGAAGAAAATCAAATGAAGGAAATGAATCACTTCTACACAATGTTTCTGCAAAGTCTTTCCCAAACTGCAACTGTCAGTTTGTAAGATCTAGAATCAACTTTGAGATAAATCCTGAGCATGTCTGTGAGGGATTTTTCCTATGTTAGGTTAATTGTCATGGGAATACCTATCCTAAATGTAGGTGACACCATTTCCTGGGCTGGGGTCCTAAGTTGCGGAAAAAGGAGAAAGTTGGCTGATAACAAACATTCTTTGTTCTCTGCTTCCTCACCAAGGATGTCCCAGCTACCCAAAGCTGAAGGCCCATACTTTTCTTGTCATGATGGACTATAAGATAAAAAGACTCTTTTTCTTCTAAGTTACTTCTCATCAGATATGTGGTTATATCAATAAGAAAAGTAACTAATTGTGGGGATGTGGGGTGGCTTGGGAGAGAGGGCTGGGAGGTGGGAGGAGGGAGGAGGGGGATCTGTGGGTGGTATGTGGAGTGAGTAGAAAATTTCTTAATAAAGAAAAATGAAAAAAAAAAAGAACAGTAACTAATACATAAATCATCTGAGATTTGTACTAGAAATTAAACATAAAACCTGAAAAAAAAATCAAGGCCAGGTGCTCAAGATTAGAATAAAAGCAAACACCATGTTTCATCATTCATCTAGAACATTAAAAACAAAAGGAAAGGACTGAAATACATTTCTGTTCCCAGGTCAAACTTATCTTCCAGACTTCTTTGTGCCCACTCTAACCCCAATGGCCCTCTAAGAGTTCAGATGTATCAGGCATAATGACCCACACTTTTAATCCCAGTCAGGAGGCAGAAGTAGAAGGATCTCTGTGAGTTCCAGGTCAGCTTTGTCTACATTGTGAGTTGCAGGCCAGCCAGGGTTACATAGAGAGACCCTATCTCAAAACAAAACAAAAACAAATAAAAAACCAACCAAATAAATAAATGAAGTGCATATGTAAGGAGGCAAATCTCAGAATATCATCACTAGACAAGATTCTAGAAATCACTTTTTTCACAATGACTACAGAGAGCAATGAACATGCAGCATCTCATGTCCAGACAGAAAAAATTAAGGAAAAAGGAGGGAAGAAGACCATATGTGTAAAAAGGCTTTGATGTGTATAAAAAGGATTTAGTACCTTAACTACACTAATTCAGAGCACATCTGAAAACAGGCTGAAGTCATCAACAGCAGCGGCTTTACAATATAGTCTCAGAGAAGCCATCAACAAGGTCATTGCTGAGACAGGCGTAGGCAAAGCCATTCCCCAGCCATCTAGAAGAGACATCACAAAGCTTTAATAAAGACAGCCATTACATCTTTTTCCTCAACTTCATCCATGGCCGGGTCACCTTCTGCTTTGTTACCAGACTTCCCTTTATAAGGCTATTCATCCCAACTTTTTCCAAAGGGGCAGGAGAGCAAGCACCAATAGAAGGAAGAGTTATTAAAATATTAGTGGGAGTGTATGACCAAGAAGCCACCCCTTGGTGGGCCTCAGAAGGTAAAGTCAGCTGTGAGGGAAAAAATAGAGAGGAGGGGCTTTAAACTCTAATCCACTAGTTAGGTAAACTTTGGTGTCCCTCCCAACTCAAAGGTGAGTCTGGACGAGCTGCTTTTGAAGTGGTTAACTATGCCAATACTTCTCAATGTGTGCAGAGACTTCAAACTACAACATCAGTTCCAATGACTGTAGTAGAAATTGCAAAAATTGGTGTCGATGTTGGACAGTAGAACAAGTCTCTCCCCAAATGGGACAGAGTTGCCATGAGGCTCGGCTGACTTTTATGTTGTTGAATATTAAGATTTACAGTCAAAGAAAGAAATGTGTTACGGTGCACTCTCTTTCAGTGAAAGAATGTTTACTGAGCATCTGCTGTCTGCCAGACACACCCTGCGCTAGGTGCTAGAACACAAGAATTCCAACCAAGATCCCATCCTCCTGGCAGCTAGACTCTGAGAGAAAGAGATGAAATTAAACCAATAACTAGGCTGTTGCTTATTAACAGGTGGGGCAAGTCTAGTTGATTCACTTGAAAGTAAGAAAGAAAAAAAGATGGAGCTGAAGGAGACTTTCCAAAGGTCACTTGAGATGAGTCAGAAAGGCACATGGAGTAAGGCATATAACATGGAGCAGGATGGGGACCAGGTGCAAGTGCTGTCTCCAGTGTCTGGGAGTTGTGAAGTATCAGAACCTCTGCTGGTGCCTCTGGAGAGAAGGATGGCAGCAGGCCACACACCTGAGTTCTGTAATCGTTACACAAAATAACGCACATGGCACATTTAGCACTCAATAATTGCTACTTGTCATCCCGTGAATATTGACAGTTACGACTGCTAAAAATATTTTTCTTAACAGCAAGTCCAGTGCTTTTATCTCTGCATCCTACTGCCTCGATATCATTTTTTCCCTCTTTTCTTCCTAACCATAAGAAGTTTCCTGGAAAGTAGGTCAGACTCCAGCAGGCTCTCAGCACTGTAGCTTCTAGATGAAAGAGGGGGTACAGGAAGCCTTTCAGCAGCTCTGGGTGCCCGTCCAGGCTTCCAACGGATGACAAAATATTTCCATGAGGATTTATTTAATTTTGTCCCCAGGCTTGTTCATAATTCTGACCATCTGGTACTGGAGGTTTCTCTATTTTTAATATTTCTACTTTGGGTGTTTTGCTTTTTTAACCTATTCTAGGATTAGTCGCCCCCTTTCAGCCACCCCCACGCTCTCCACCAACACCTGGTTTAATTTGCTTGAATGTATTCTTCTGTATGACAAGCTCGCCACAGCCTATAACTCTGATAACCTCAGAGCTGTAAAGCGGAGGCATCTCAAGTCATATGAAAGGTCACTGCAAAACCAAATGTCATCCTTCAGACCTGTGACATTGTTCTAACAAGACCACCCCATGGGTACATGCTGCAAGTATGAACAGAACTTCCTGAAAGGAAGCTTCCCCCATATCAAAGTCCTAACAGTCACTCTAATCAACACTGGCCAGATAGTTCTCCTAGAGAGAAACAGCCTGAGCTATTCACACGGGTCCCTTTAACGCATCTGTCCTAGCCTGGCTGCCCAAATGGTCACCCTATAATATACATTTCCTTACACTTAGAGGAGTGCTGTCTTGAAAAAGTCGATTTCCCTGAGAATAACTCTATCAAACTAGGTCATTTTTTTCTGGCTCATCATTTTAGGTGGTTGGAGGTAGGACTCCATAAGAGTTCACAGACCATGACTGGGGAGAGCAATATAAAAATATCCCCCGTCGAGGATTTCACTGTTCCTCATGTTTGTTAATACTTTACCCTCATCTGCACTTCACGTGTCCACTCAGCTATTTCATTATCACCCTGGAAACTCTGTATCTCCAGATGGGGTTTTAATAAGCATTTGAGTAACAGGGGCAAGGGGCCAAGTGTTGAAAATATCACAGAAAACCCACAAAGACAGGAAGTGCAGAGGACTATATGGACCTTGGGAATCTCGAATGATAGAGGACAAGGAAAACGAAGGGTTAGCTGGAAACAGAATTCCTAGGATGAACATAGCCATTCTATCTCTTCCACCCCCATGAGGCTTCGTTTTTAGAAGATAAGGTGTCTTTTTTCTCCCCCCTGCTTTCTGCATTTTATAAACACTTCTGTCTTTCATTTATGGACCTCCTAACCACCAGAGCAGCAATACACATGGCAGATATTATTCCCATTTTGCCAATAATGGAACTAAAGATCTGAGAAGTAATAAAACCTGCCCAAGACCACACAAGCAGTAATTTAGTAAAAAGAATACAGATCTTTTCTTTTCTTTTTTTCTTTCTTTTTTCCTTCTGATAGGGCACCCAGTGTTTCTCTGGTTTACCATGCTCAGTTTTTAAGAGGAATAATTCAGGGTACTCAGGAAAAAAATGTGGGATTTTGAGTGTAGCCTCAAATCTTGACTAGCATGTCTGTGTTAATTAGCTTTTGTTGCCATGACAAAATTCTGGAGAAAACACCTTAGGCGAGGAAGGATTTGTTTTGGTTCATAGTTTAGGCCCATGATCACTTGGCTACTGTTTTTCTGCCCATGTTTGAGAAGACAGAGCACCATGGAAAAAGGGCATGATAGAGAAGAGCTTCTGACCTATGACAGACAAGAAGCAGAAGATGTTGAAAGGAGAGCACCTTCCAAGGTGTGCTCCAGCAACCCACTCCTCTAGTTAGGTTCCATCTCCCAACAGTCCATTAGCCATGACTTAATCCATCTATTTTTTTTTTTTTAAGATTTATTTATTTATTACGTATACAGCATGTATGACTGCAGGCCAGAAGAGGGCACCAGATCTCTTTACAGATGGTTGTGAGCCACCATGTGGGTGCTGGGAATTGAACTCAGGACCTCTGGAAGAGCAGTAAGTGCTCTTAACCTCTGAGCCATCTCTCCAGCCCCATTAATCCATCTATTAATGCACCGGTGAAAATCAGAGAACTCAGGGTTCAATGACCTCTCCAAGGCCCATCAGCTGGCAGCCAATCCTTCAGTCCATGGGTCCTCAGCAAACATGTTTATAGTCAAACCATAATGTTTTGTTTTAGCCCATGATCGTAGCAGATTTACACTTCTAGTGTACAACTTGAAAACTCCTGTTACAAAATACACAGTAGAACTTGACAAAATATGACAGTCTTTTAACTATATAGTTATGCTCTTAGGAAAGTAAGAAAAATCCTTGGGAGCCAAAACCCAAAGATAAAACCTAAAACCCTAAAAGTGTACAGCCACATTGAGTCACTGTGGCAATAATTACCATGGCAGATTTAATTCTTACCATTCAAAGGACTTTTCTTAACATATTATGTCTTGCATCCTTCTAGGTATACAAACACAAGCATATGAAAGTTCACATATATCACAGGCATGCATATACAAAGGTTATTTTAAATGGCACTTATAGATAGCACATTTCAAGGGTAAAATGTGGTTAATATCAACCATGGTGCTTTAAAGGGAAAATAACAATAGGACTTATTAACAGGTATTCACTTACACCTGCTATGTGCTATGTTTATTACAAGAATACCATGTGTGTGCACACACATGTGTGCATGAGAGAGAGAGAGAGAGAGAGAGAGAGAGAGAGAGAGAGACAGACAGACAGACAGACAGATAGACAGAAGCCAAGTAGGTAGGTCTGAAGTGATTCTAAAACCTAGAAGATATCAAAGGATCAAATATTTGGAACTTAATGGTAGAAACATTTTGACAACACTCTACCATTCTACTCTTCCCCATGCTGACTTTGTCAAGTACACACTGCCAAGTGTCCAGTAACTCTGAATTTAGGGGAAGGAAAAACATCAGCAAAAATACTGTGGGTCCTCCCTTCCCTTCATTTCAGAAACAATTGTGCCTTTCATGGCCACCATTCTACTGGCTGGTTAGACAGTATCAGGTGATGTCCCTTTCTCCCAGGAAATTGTTATGGTTAACAAAACAAACAAAGCTGTAGTCAGCAGGTCCTGTATCAAAACAAAACAAAAAACTCCAAAGAGCACAGTGGCAGCTCAGTTCAATAAAAGATTCTAAACGCATTGATCGAAGAGGGACCAGGCTCAAGGCTTTGGTAATTCTCATGCCAAAATTCTCCAGTTCTTAGCCTTTGCTGGCAAAGCCCCTGTGATTGGTCAGGCATCCTTCTCACATGGCTGTGTGTTGTTCCCTCATAGTTCTTTCAAAGTCTATTCTAAAGAAATGCAAATAGCCACTATTTTAATCTCCTAGTAAATAGATATTTTCTCCCTCAACAGAAACAAGTCTAGTATTTTCACAGCTTCAGGTTAGATTAGTTCCTAAATAATAACTGATCCTTGGTTCCTTCCTTTTGTGCTTTTTGACGATAAATCCACAAATTGAAATAACAGAATAAGAGGCCCAGTAGCAAGTATAATTTTTTTTTCTCCTTTTGACAGTGGATTCCTTTCCTGGGAAATGAAAATGCCTTTGTGTTGAAACAGCAGGCCATGGCGGTTTCTCTGCTGAATGGATCCTTAGGAACCCAACATTCAGAACCTATTCAGTTCTTATTTACCACCATTCTCTGCCTGGGACAAGCCATTAGAGAATATCCATTTTCACAAAGGTACCACATGTAACAAAAGAGCTGAGTTTGGAGCTAGGGGGCTGTGTTCAAGTCTCATCTCTGCCAGTGGCCACTGTAAGACCTCAAGAATGGCACTCTAGAGCTTTGTGATTTCAGCTGCCCATCCCACAGAGGTGAATGTGGAGTCTAATGTGTTTCTAAGTCCCCTTCAATATCCAGGAGTTCTTTATCTCCTGTACTGGAATATATACAGAAATACTCTGGGGTTCAACTTCTTTCAAAGATGAGATATTAAGCGTGGAAGACATATTTATACAGTTCCCACTCTAGCTAGCTAGTGTATTTCATGCTAGATAAAAAAAGAGATATAAAACAATGTCCCTGCTGTCACAGACATATAACCCATAATGGCAAATAAACAAGTTGAGGAGAAATGTTAATGAAGGGAGCTAACCAGTTGCTGAATTCTTTCACAGAACAGCCATTTGGGGTGCTATGGAACACAGCTGATGGGACGGGATGGGTGCTGGAGCTTGAGGCTGAAGATGAAGTCGGTGATCTTTCTGAGAATAAAATGTCCCATTTGAGGTGATAAAGGAAGGCTATAACCCCCCTCACAACCTTTAGGAAACCTCATCTTTAAAGCAATAGAAGAATTGTGTGAAATGCTAAAAGACAGGGATGGAGCGAGGCAGGCCCTCACAGGGATAAGTACAGGAGAGTTTATGCCTTAATTAAACTCAACTACCTTCTTTTATGGGAGGGGAAGGGATGGACCTGGCCTGCCTGCTGGAGTAGAGATGTGAACTGGGAGCAGCTTAAGGTGTCCTCCTCCCACACACTCTGTTGAATTTTAGAAAGGGTTGGAGATGATACAAGAATGGGCTGGGGCCATAAAAAAAAACAAAAAGCAAAACAGGGCCCTTTTCCCAAATTACTAAGTATAGAAAAATGGAGAGAGTTACCCAAGTTGATCCCAGCACCAAGTGGAAGGTAAAATTAATCAATTCAGCTTGCCCCGAAATTACAAAGAAGAACACTCTACACATGGGTGGTTACAGAACTGTATCACAGCATCACTGACCCCGTCTTTCTCAGAGCATCATCAACTCAGCTGTCCTTCCCTTTTTAAGACGATTATTTCTTTTACTTTTGAGACTATAATGCAACTACATCATTTCCCTTTTCCATCTCCTCCCTCCAAGCCTCCTATGGAGCAGCCTTCCTTACTGTCTTTTAAATTCATAGCCTTTGTTTTCTTAATTGTTATATATGTATATGTACACACACACACACACACACACACACACACACACACACACATTTCTAACTGCATAAATATAACCTATTCAGTCTGTATAACGTTACTAGTATATATGATTTCAGGGCTGACTACTTGGTATTGAATAACCAGTCAGTGTACTCTTCCCTAGGGAGGACTATTTCTCCCAATCTCAGCAGTCCCTACACTTGTAGTTCTTTGTAGGGTTGAGGCCCCACAGACTTTTTTCTGGCCACTTTAGCATGTCTATCTATTGCTGTCCTTGTTCAGTTCATGTTGGGTAAGACTCTATGGGTATAGCTTCTGACCACCCTAGGAGACATAATCTTACAGTAAACTCCCTGATCCTCTCTGGCCCTTACAATCTTTTGGTTCTCTTCCACAATGTTCCCTAAGCCTTGTGTGTGTGTGTGTGTGTGTGTGTGTGTGTGTGTGTGTGTGTGCATGTGCGTGTGAGTGTATGTGTGTGTGTGTGTGTGTGTGTGTGTGTGTGTGTGTGTGTGTGTGTGTGTGTGTGTGTGTGTGTGTGTGTGTGCATGTGCGTGTGAGTGTATGTGTGTGTATGTGTATGTGTGTGTGTATGTGTGTGTGTGTGTGTGTGTGTGTGTGTGTGTGTGTGTGTTTAATAAATATGTACATTGGGACTGGGCTCCACAACTCTGTATTTTGACTGGTTGTGTATTGTTTAATGTGTTAGTGTGTAATTATTTTCTGTAATGGTCTTCATCTGTTGCAAACTAGACAAGATCGTATTGACTGAGACATCCCAGACTCAGAAAGACAAGCATCTCCTGCCCTTTCATTTTTAATTTGTTGGTTAGTTTCTTCTGTTTGTTTGTTTTGAGACATGTCTCCTATATTCTAGCCTGACCTCAAACCTTGAACTTCTGCTCTTCCTGCCTCTACCTCCTGAGTCCTAGGATTACCCTCATGTGCCTTATGCAGTGCTGGGAGTCAAACACTGGGCTCCTTGCCTGCTAGTCAAGAACTCTACTAATAAAGCTATCTATTCCATTCCACATCCGTGAGGCTGGGGGAGATCACTCCCATGATCTTATATCTCCACCACCATTTTCCCTGCCAGCCATCAAAAAACTCCCTCACTGTTGAGTAAGTGGATCCTGGATGACACTTCAGCCTTCTGACATGCAGCATCTTTGGACGGGGGCAGATACACTCCGTACACTCCTTTGGCCCACATCTCTGCAGTTCCATAGTTTATTTTGTCCCAGCACTTGTACTCAGCCTCTCCAAGCATCAGTGAGGAGCAACTGCTGCCTAGGAGGCACTGAGCTAGGTTCTGCCTTCAGACAAGCTCCACACATAACAAATTAGAGCATCCTAGCAGCAGCCACAGTGAGTGAGAGGATAAGGAAACCTGGTAATGTTTACCTGTCCCCATGGTGACAGGATGAACAAATAAACCAATTTTAAGTAGTAATAGTTACCCCAAATTGTATTAGTCATGAAAATGTTAACTGCCATACACTCATTATCTCAGTCTGTACCAAAACCTTCTGAAGGAGGCACTATTGGTGTCCAAGCTTTATAGAGAAGGTCATCCTACCCCAAACAGAAAGCAACCAAATTTGATAGCTCATAAATGAAGGTGTCAGGATACAAATCCATGTGAGTCTGATATCTCTTAGGAAACATGGTAGTTTGGGACCACCAACAGGAGTGAGAAAAGTTTTAAATTAGAGGACTGAAATCCTCTAAAAGACACTGCTGATGCCTAAAAATATTAAGATGCTCCGTGGAAGACTTCCATTCCAGTTTCCTGGTAGACTATAAGTCTCAGTCTGCCTTAGGATTTTAAGTGACAATGTGTGAAGTATGTGTGTGTGTGTGTGTGTGTGTGTGTGTGTGTGTGTGTGTGTGTGTGTGTGTGTGTGTGTGTGTGTGTGTGAGAGAGAGAGAGAGAGAGAGACAGACAGACAGACAGACAGACAGAGACAGAGACAGAGACAGAGACAGAGACAGAGGGGGGGAGAGTGTGTGTGTGTAAATTTATGTGTGTGCATGAGAGAGTGAATGTGTGTGAGTGTGAGTGTGTGTTAGTGTGTTGTGTAATGTTAATTTCAGTACTTGTGTAAAGATGCTTCATTTTCTCTTTCTTCATGCTGCAATGAATGGGGGCCTTATAGTCAGGACTAGATAGAAGCAGGCAATCAGGGAACAGGTCAGAAAGAAGAGGGAAGTTAACTTTCCCAATTAATGAGTAGATGAAGGTTTCTATAGTTTCAAATCACAGAAACTAACTCTAGCTTTCCTATGCAAAAAATTATTTATTAAAAGATATGAATACATATATAAAATCTCCTAGAAGGTCAGAGAAAAGGTAAAATGTCTGCAGCCATGAGTAACGGCAAATTCATGCCGCCATGCTGTTTCACTGGGAACATCAGTTAACGCCACCAATGGCCTGAGGACTCAGAGTCATAGCTCCAATATGGTGACTAATGCCAAGTACACCATGTATGTTTGTAACCTCTGGCTTCAGAAGCCTCATGTACCACCACCACCCTTGCCATGATGGTTTTCTCCACTTCTTTTTTTAAAATAGAACTCACTTCCAGTTTATTTCAGCCAAAGTACCCTACTTGCAAACACTAAATCCACGTGCAGAAACACTAGCCACAAGGAGACTAGAGAGACAGATATATTTGTCCTCCATAGTAGAAGGCTGATTTTAAGGTCATAAGTCAGTCTAGCATAGAAACATTACAAAATGCTGAGTGATAAATACATAGTAATAAGATGACCACTCATCTGGTCACCTTCCAGACAGAATAAGAGCTGACATATTGATCTGTCTGCATAAAAGTATTTGACAGGGGCAGAAGCCCAAAATGGCCTACGGCGAAATTAATTTCCAAATCACCGAGGGAGAAGAAGTAACCAGTACCCAACTACTAATTCACTCTCTTCAAAACACATGGTCTACCTCTATTTTTAAAACGCACTCAAGTCATTTTAAATAAAATAACACGAGTTGACTGCCAAAAGCGATTCTCTATCGAGTCCTTTTGTAAAGTGAATGGCTGTCTCGCAGTGTGTTGATAAGCCCTGGTTGACTTATACTGGTGGTTTACTCTAAGTAGGACACAAGCATTCAATTAATTAAATAGAAAGAAAGGGATAGTAGTTATTAAAGATGCAAAGAGTATTTGGTGAAGGAACCAGATAAGGTGTCTTTGGCTGGAACTTATGACCCGGTTATATAAGAAGACTTTCTATGGGGGCCCCTTTGGCAAAATAACAAGAATCACAGAGGCCCCGGGATACTCCATGGTAGAAGAGGGAACCACCTTATCTTACCTGAAGGGCCATGAATTAACTCTTTCAATGAATGAGTCAACACCTAAACTCTATCAACAGTTCTGTGTCCCTTTGAAATACAAAACACTAGCCAGGACTCACCACTTCCAAGGGAGGCAATCAACTCAGTCCCTGCCCATAAGGGCATCTGAGCTCAGTTTGCAAGATAAGAAAGCAGAATGGGAAGAAAAAGGAAAAAAAAAAAAAAAAAAAAAAGCTACTCTAGTCCAAAGGCACAATGTTGCACGGGTATACCGAAGCAGCAAGAGTCAAGTACAGCGTGGGTCTAGATGGGTGAATAGGAACAGACTGGGGACATATAGGAGGTAACATGAATATCACAGGACACACAGGAGAATGGGGGGAGGGGCAAGCCGTGACATTAGGACTATAGGTGTCCATCTTGAATATCCTGGCCACCGTGACCTTCAGTGTCACACCATGACTTATTTCAGTAGGTCAGAAACTACTTTCGACCCCTGGAGTTAACAGACATCATGGCTCTAAGTTTGATGAGGCACTGAGAAGGAAGAGGAGGAAGAGGTGTAGGAGAAGGCCATTTTAAGAGTTAGCTCCCTGGAGTTGTGTAGCAGTCTAGTCATCTTTGTTTTACATCTAGTATCCTCCTATGAGTGAGTACATATCATGTTCATCCTTCTGAGTCTGGGTTACCTCACTCGGGATGATTTTTTCTAGATCCATCCATTTGCCTGCAAACCTCATGATGTCATAGTTTTTCTCTGCTGAGTAGTACTCCATTGTGTATATGTACCATATTTTCTTTATCCATTCTTCAGTTGAAGGGCATCTAGGTTGTTTCCAGGTTTTGGCTATTATAAACAATGCTGATATGAACATAGCTGAGCAAATCTAGAAAACGGGACCCTAGGAAAGACCCAGAGAGGTCCCCAGAAATCCACAATGATATATCCTCTGTAGACTGCTGGCAATGGTCGAGAGAAAGCCTGATTTGACCTAGTCTGGTGATCAGATGGCCAAACTCCCTAACAGTCGTGCTGGAACTCTCATCCAAAAACTGATGGAAATGGATGCAGAGATCCTTGGCCAGGCCCCAGGTGGAGCTCCAGGTGTCCAATTGTTGAGAAAGAGGAGGGACTGTAAGAGCGTGAATTGTTGAGACCAAGATTGGAAAAAGCACAGGGACAAATAGCCAAATGAATAGACGCACATGAATTATGAACCAAAGGCTGTGGAGCCCCCATCTGGATCAGGCCCTCTGGATAAGTGAGACAATTGAATAGCTTGAACTGTTTGGGAGGCACCCAGCCAGTAGGACCCGGACCTGTCCTTAGTACATGAGCTGGCTGTTTGGAACCTTGGGCTTACACCGGGACACTTTGCTCAGCCTGGAAGGAGGGGACTGGACCTGCCTGTACTGAATCCACCAGGTTTAAATGAATCGCCAGGGGAGTCTTGGCCCTGGAGGAGATGGGAATGGAGGGGAGGGGATGGGGGAAGGTGAGGGTGGGGGTGGGAGGGGGAGGACAGGGGAACCCATGGCTGATGTATAAAATTAAAACACAAATATAATAATAACTAAAAAAAAAAGAGAGAGAGAGAGTTAGCTCAGAGGAAATATGAGCCCCTGGTGGGACAGAAATAGTGAGGAGTGGAATTAGCCTCAGAGACTAATAGGTGATATGGTACACATGTAGACAACAGGCTGAGTTACTTTTTAGACTATATCTACAAGTACAGGCCAGAACCCAAGCACATTACAGAATAGAGACTATGAAGAAATTCCACTGGGGATCCATCCTGAAAGCACTTTGCCTCTACCCCCATAGACCATAGGGTCATATTTAACAACAGAAAGGGCTCCATGTTGTAGGATTACCGTTATTTCCTGCCCCAAACTCTGGTCCCTACCTTTCTGTCACCACCACCACCTACATGCCCCCTCACATCTGATTCATGCCTCTAGGTCTTAGAGAATTCGTGTGGCTTCATCCCTTCTCAACTACAATTCAGAGAAAGGCCCTGGAGAGGGAAGAGCCTCTCTATCCTTATCAGTCTCCACTCAGTTATGCTTGCTTCTCTTATCAGAAGCTCTCTTATGTTAGCCAGTTTCTCCTCACATCACCCTTCCAGAACCCAGCCTTTGTTCAGCTTTGCTCTCCCATCCTGCTTTCTAATCTCCTGAGCGCAGAGACCGGCTGTGTCTTCCCCATCGTCGGCATCTCAACAACTAATCCCATGCCCTGTATACTGAGCACGAGACATTAGATGCCAGATTTTCCACCAGGAGCTGAGACCTTAAACAAAGTCATTTAACCTCTTGAGCTTCCTTATCTCTGACCTATCTGCCAGAGGAAAACATTAAAATCCAGTCCTTGGGTTGTTAAGAGGCTGGTATTGGAACATAGCTGGGCAAACTATAGGTCACTGTACAAATACAAATCAATATTTGCAAGCAGCCAGCATATTCCTGGCGAGTAAGTGTGTGTTGATCAGATGAAGGAACAAGTGTGCACCTCTCCTGTAAACACCCTTTCTCTCACTCAGGAGGGGTTTTAAAAATGCAACAGGGGACCAGAGAGGTGACAGAGGCCAGCCAAGGAGAATGATGTTGGCATTACAGACCAGCATGTGTATCTCCTTCTGAGGCTGAGGCTTAGAGGAAATTGCAGCATACTCTGGTTCTGGAACCTTTCTCAGTGAGAGACATCAGGTGTTCTGTACTGCCCAGACCCCAACTTCTCAGATGATCTCTGCCTCCTTGGGCTCCCTCCTTCCCAACCCTCCCAGCCAGGGCTTACTACTCATGTATCAGCTGTGCAGCCCAGTTGCAATATATTATTTTCACTTACTGGGGTTGGGTTGCTTCTCCGGGTTTCTGCATCTGTTTCTCTTTGAATCTGTTAACTAAATATATATCTGCTGAGCTCAAAGTATTTTTACTTCTTTTCCTTCTAGCTCCCCCAGCCAATTTTGAAACCTGCCTCTCTAAAACAGTCAATTTATAAGTGGGTTGATTTGGAACATCCTTAAGCAAAGTTCATTCTCGATATTTCTATAAACCCATTCTCATTATTTCTATAAACCCCCTCATTCCTTTCCACTCTCCTCCCTAAGAAACACCAGCTCCCTTTAGAAAAAAAGGCACATACAGTGTGAGGATATGGAGACATAATGAAGAAAGCCATGGAAAATGTGGTTAGTAAAATTATGGCCAGGGCAGATGGTAGGGCTGAAGAAAGGAAGGCTGGCAAAGGGACTTCTCCTGAGGCATCAGCAATCACTCCTGGAGGGGAAGATGCAATGAAGTTGTCACTTAAGAGAAGTAACCTTTGCAGAACATTGGAAATTATGAGATAGGAAATCCACGGAGGACCACGGGTCAATACAGAGCAGATGCTTCCTTTACCACGCTGCAGCACAGGATGCCCCTGGGGGACAGACAGCTCTGTGCCTCCGTGTTGGCATCTTTAACTATAAACTGAGACTTAACAGCAACAGTAGCCACATCCTAGCTCAAGTTAGCTCTCAGTCCATCTGTTACCATTTATCTGGGTCGGTGATAGTTAAGACTGAACAAGTTAGGAGGAAAATTGTCTAGCTTGGTTTGGGCCTTTTATCTCCTCTTCCTATTGCAGAATTATCCATCATGCACCTGTGCCACAGGAGCCTTTGGTAACTGCCTGGAGACCTGGGTTTAAAATTTAGGTTCTTTAGTAATGTAAAACTGTGTTTAAGTCTTATTGTCTGGAAATCAACAATCATTGCTACTCTGGTGAAGGCAAACCAGGGCAAAATATAACATTTCATTCCAGAAGAAAACAGGTGGATCTAAAATAAGGAATTGGGAAGAACCAACTGAAGAGAAGAAAAGGAAGGTTTGTTTCTAGAGGAGAAGCCCATATACTAAGTAAGGGGAGCCCCGGCTAAGGTCTTCAGGCTGATCACTATCGACAGCTTCATAGCTGCAAACATCCTGGGCACCCATCTTGTCTCTTGGGAGTGTGAAGGGTGCCTGCCTGCCAGAGTGGAGGCAAACTGCCCCAACCATGCACATCCATGGTTTGTCTTCTTCCATAAGTCAAGGAATAGAATTGAAAATCCATTCAGAAATAGACTGTAGCTAGAGTTTTCCTGCTGGCCCAGAGTCAGGATAAATCTCTCTCACCCACCATTCCCACAGTTGCTCAGACCCAATCAAGTAAATACACAGAGACTTATATTACTTATAAACTGTATGGCCGTGGCAGGCTTCTTGTTATCTATTTCTTTTATCTTAAATTAACCCATTTCTATTAATATATATTTTGCCACATGGCTCATGGCTTACCAGTGACTTTACATGGTGCTTGTCATGGTGGTGGCTGGCAGTGTCTCTCTACCTAGCCTTCCACTTCCCAGAATTCTCTTTTCTCTTGTCCCGCCTATACTTCCTGCCTGGCCACTGGCCAAACAGCATTTTATTTATATAGAGTGATATCCACAGCAATAGACAAAACCAAAAAATAAGTGGCTGGTCAGAGGCCTGGCTAACTTCTTAGAATCCCAAGTTCTTTATTTCCCAGAAGGAGAATAATACTGTTGCTGCACACCACTGTGAGGATTGAGTGTGAGGGTGCACTTGTCAATCACCCACCCCCCACAGAAGAAGGACAGCTGGGATAATGACACATTGATGCCTGTTGATAGCAGCAGCTCTGATGGGAAGGGTGAGAATGTGGAGGAGGAAGAAGAAGGAAAGACAAATCCACCAGGTTTAATTTCTTGGAAAGGGAAGGAATAATAATTTTTATAAAAACAAAAGGCAAATTCACACTTCAACAGCATATATACTAAAAACTGAATGATACAGAGAAGATTAGCATGTCCCCTGCCCAAGGATGACATGCAGATTTGTGAAGCTTTCCCTGTTTTTGTATTTTATGTTATTATTTTTCCTTATATGCTTGTTTGTTTTCTAATGAGAAACAGTGAGTGTGGATTTGGATGGGAGGTGGGAAGGAGGAGCAGGGGGAGGGGAAACCATAATCAGAACATACTGTGCAAAAAAATCTATATTCAGGCCAGAGAAATGGTTCAGAGGTTAAGAACACTGGCTGCCCTTCCAAAGGTCCTGAGTTCAATTCCCAGCAACCACATGGTGGCTCACAACCATCTGTAATGAGATCTGGTGCCCTCTTCTGGCCTGCAGGCATACATGCAGGCAAAACACGGTACATAATAAAAAAAATAAATCTTTAAAAAAAAAGAAATAAAAAAATCTATATTCAGTAAAATAATAAATAAATAAAAATTTTAAAGTAAAAGGCAAGACTATTGTTGGGGACAAAAATTGGTATAGACACTGTGGAGACATTGTTAAAGTTCTTCCAGAATCTGAAAGAGAAAGTACCGCATGACTGGCTCATGTCCCTCCTGTGCCCATACCCAAGGGAAATGAAGTCAATAGAATAAAATCTATAGTTGCATACTCATAGTTTCTTGTGACACCATCCACAGTGGCTAAGACAGGGAGTCGGTCTCTATGCCCATCAACATATGAATGGAATATATACACACATATGGATGTACATAGCCACCCACAATGGGGTAGTATTTATTCAGTCACAAAGAAGACTAAGATCGTCTTATTCACAGCAAGAAGACACATGTTAATCAAAACAAGCCAGACACAGAATGGTAAGTACCACATGATCTCTCTCACATGCATGAAATTGAAAAAAAGAACTGAAGATGAACGAGGAATTATGAGGTACTGAGAAAAAGGATGCCAAAAATGCACCCTATAAAAATATAACAGTGAGTCCTCTTAATTTATGCAGCCAGTAGATGTTAGTCATTATACAGTTCTGGATTGAGTTTTGATATATATGAGTGTGTTCTTGCATATACATACATATACCATGTGCATACTGTGTGTCCACAGAAGCCAGACAGAACATCAGGTCCCCTGGAACAGGAGTAACAAATACCTGTGAGTAGCCAAGTGGGTTCTGGGAACTGAACCTGGGTCTCCTGCTTAGACTTTCTGGACAGTGAGACATGTCTGCTCCTGGCAGCACCAATTTACTTCAGAGAGGAGGATGGGCATTGAAGACACTTCAT
Source organism: Onychomys torridus (assembly GCF_903995425.1). Taxonomy (NCBI): domain Eukaryota; kingdom Metazoa; phylum Chordata; class Mammalia; order Rodentia; family Cricetidae; genus Onychomys; species Onychomys torridus. The sequence continues at coordinate 46,264,988 of NC_050449.1, forward strand.
ATCTTATCTTCACCTTGACCAAAATAGCCATTTGGGCAAGAAACTGTTCTTGCCTGGACTGCTTGATCGACTGGACATGCAGGACCCATAGAAAGGTGACCACTAAATTTGCTTGACAAAATGGTCCTTCAGGTTTCTGCTTCGCAGAGGAAACTGCCAGACATTCTACAGGACACTGAGAGAAGTGACCAAGAGACTCTAGCCCTGTGGGCTGAAGACAAATGCCCCAACTTTACAAAGGAACATTAGGTGACTGTCCAGGCTGCCAGCTGTCTCTGTCTACTCTTGCAAGACTCCCGAAAAATGCTTGCATCCTTCTCCCGGTTCTCAGGTAATATTATATCCTTCTGAGGTCTTTGATGTGGTTGAAGGCTAGATAGTTATAATTTCCTCAGTTATGATAAAAGATAAGTTAGATATAAAACCTTAGACTCACAAATATAAGATAGATAAGATACCTTCTTTAATATTGTAACTGTAATTCTTGCTTGATAATTGTTTTGTTATATGTAATTGTACTATATAAAAGTTAAAACCTTCCTTAAAAAAAAAAAAAAAGGGGGGGAAGTGCTGTGGATATCGCTCTGTGTAAATAAAGTTCTGATTGGCCAGTGGCCAGGCAGGAAGTATAGGCAGGACAAGAGAGAAAAGAATTCTGGGAAGTAGAAGGCTGGAGAGAGACACTGCCAGCCACCGCCATGAAAAGCAACATGTAAAGACACTGGTAAGCCACAAGCCATGTGGCAAAGTATAGACTAACAGAAATGGGTTATTTAAGATAGAAGAAGTAGGTAACAAGAAGCCTGCCACGGCCATATAGTTTCTAAACAAAACAAACAAAAAAAGCAGCCAGTGTTCTTAACCACTGAGACATTTCATCAGCCTTGATATTATTTCTAAAGTGTGTAAATAAAAAAACCAAGAAAGAAAGAAAGAGAGAGAGAGAGAGAGAGAGAGAGAGAGAGAGAGAGAGGGAGGGAGGGAGGGAGGGGGGGAGGGAGGGAGGGAGAGGATTCTTGGGTGAGGGCTTTTTTTTTTAATTTTTATAAAACTCTATTCTCTTCTATTTCATGTAAAGCGATTTTAAATGCCCAAAAGAGATAGATGGGTGCTTACATATTGAGAGGCATTCTTCCTACCTCACAAGAATGCTCCAGAATATAGAAATGCTTGTTTGTTAGGTTTAAGGCATAATTTCAGCATACACCCCTGACTGGCTTGGAACTCACTAGATAAATCAAGCTAGCTAGCCTTGAATTCAGGGAGACTGGCCTGCCTCTGCTCAAGTGCTAGGACTAAAAGCATGCTCCACCACACCTGGCCTTGATCTTAAAAAGAATTATTAACAGATTTTATCTATTGCACATTTGTCAAATATGCTCCAATTCTATTCCAAAACCATTAATGAGAACACACTAAGCACCAGGCATTGTACTAAGTGCTAGACATCTAAAAATAAATAAAGAGGAAAAGGGAGTTTGTGACTTTGATGGGGAAAAAACAGTGCCAAGTAATGATGCCACAGAGGCATTACAAGCAGTGGCAAACACAGTAGTTACCTGCCTGGCAGATGTGGGGGCTCTTCATTGAAAATTTACCTGTACTCATGACTGGAAAGGGGTGAGGCAAAGAAGAGGGGAGACCCACCTCTCAGGCTTTACAGAACGATCAAGGCAACAAGTATGTGTATGCTCCTTTTGAGGGGCTTGGTACCTCTATACCCAAGCAATACAATACTACCTTACATGCACATTAACTTGTGAAAACAATTCTTGATAAACTTGACCCTCTGTTGTATTCAGGATCTGTAGTCTTATCCTTCTGTGAAAAATTAGCTTGTTTAAACATTTCACAATGAAATGTCCATTAGTATTTATGGCATTATTATTATTATTTCTGGAAATATACTGATATAAAACAATGTATTTAAGTTATAAGAATTTCAATCATGCTGGTGAGTCAAGTCAAGGTCAAGGCTGAAGTTGGGGAGATGGATCATTTGGAGCTGAGAATCACATTAGCATAAGCATGCAGACACTTCTTGGTAATTTTTTGATGCATAGCTATGTTGGAGCAGCTGCTGTAAGAAAGAAAAATTCTAGATACCCAGAAAAGCATATGAAGGGGAATGGGTGGCTTTTTTGTTTTGCTTTTGTTTGTTTTGTTTTGTTTTGTTTGGGGTCTGTTTAAATATACGTTCACAAACACCATACAGGGAAGGGAAGATAGGTTGTTTATATTGCACAAAGCTCAACACTTGGGTTTACAAACATGATTTATTCTTTCCCCTGCTGTGGTGGCTAAGATGTTACCAGCAGTGTGACTAGTTTGGAGTAAGGATGTTTGGTGAGACCATGATTGTAAATGTAGTGTTCACAAAACGTCTGGCACTTGTGTAAGTGAAGAGTCTTCGTGATTCCAAAGCCAGTGGTGTGAAGTGAGTGGTAGAGCCCAGTGCGCCACCCAAGATTCTACCCCCATCTGGAATTTATGGTGCACCATGCCAGGACTGAGCAAAGGTTACCAACTCTTAGAAAAATCTTTACTCATACCGAGTGTGAAAAGACAAAAGATGGAAGTGGTATTTTAAACAGAGGAGGAAAAATAAGACTTTGGAACTACATCAAACATGTAGCTTACAGGAAAATTACAAGCTAAATACCCATCAAACCCCATGTTGAGCAGCTATAGTGTGCAAAAAAATACGAACTACGGGGCCCTTTGCCCTATCATGCGGGGCCCTTTGCCCTATCATGCCGATAGTTCCAAATGCATTAGAGAGTCTTGGAAATTTTGCAAGTGGGTGGAGTAAACATTAACAAGCATAGGTATCCTGGGGCTGGGAATGCAGCTGAGTTCCTAGATTGTTTGCCTAACATGCAGGAAGCCCTGGATTCAATTCCCCCTATAGCATAAAACAAGGTATGGTGGCACATACCCATAATCCCAGCACTTGGGGAGTGGAAGCAGGAGAATCAGGAGCTCAAAGTCATCCTTATCTTCCCAGTAAGTTCAAGGCCAGCTTGGGCTACAGGAGACTCAGCCTCAAAAAATGAGTGCTATGAAAATGAAATTTATGTCGTAAGTCTGCTGCTTATTTGCTAGTAGCCCTCTTGTTCAACTTAGTAAGCCTCTTCTCTCGTCTATGAAATGGGAGACTTCAAATACATTAAAAGCAGAAATCAGATTTAACGTTAGGCATTGATTCTAACCAATCGCTACCATCTTCCAGGAGCTGTGATGAGGTGGGCTCTAAACAACACCCAGGTTTAGTCAGGGAAGTACCACTTGAGATTAGCAATAACTATCATGAACTCTAAAACGCAAAAACGTTGGAGGAAGAAAGCTATGCATATGCTGTCCCTTTGAGCAGATGATAAGGATGCCTTCCAGCTCTAAATAGAAGGGGCAGGTTTGTTTTCAGTCTGCTCATACACCTCCAGAGTATGGCCGCCATGATTGCCGCTGCTCTGAACCTTACCATAAAGCTAATCGCAGAGACCCAGCGTTTACAGAGTTTGAACTGTTTCAGAAACACAAACCCATGTCCTTCTAGAAGGCATTATGAGTGTGTTATGTAACTAGACACCAAATGCCACACGAGCATAAAGAGGAAGCCAGCACTGCCTGGGGATGTGGCCCTCAGGACTAACTTTGAAGCGTAATTGGGAGTGGGGGGCGGGAGGCTTGTAAGCATAATCTGTACACGGAGTTGCACACATGTGCAAAGTGCTCATCACGCTTAGGGGAAAGCAGGGAGCCCGGTAAAGGTACAGTATCAGGTTTTGCTCGGGAATAACAAGAAATATCCCAGGAAAATTAAATCAAGACAATTTGGCACACTCTTTGTAGGCCAGAATATAAAGTGTATGCTAATCAGGCAATGAGGATCCCAGCAAGATTTTTTTTTTTAATGAGACATAAATACTTGAACTTAAATGAAAGTGTTCTATTCCTCCAAAGCCCAGTGAAGTCCGGACTGGATGCGCAGCGCAGCGCAGGCTAGAAACTCTGCATCTGAGGCAAAGCTTCCGTTTAGAAGACTTCTACATGATACTACATGACAGAGAGGACCAGGAGTAAAGCCAGGGATACAACAAGGCTCTTTGGAAACAATAATGGCAAAATCGGGAGAATTTCAACCTGATGAGAGGGAAGGAAGCTTAGGTTGGTCAGGAAGAAGTTCATGGAGAAAGTTGATGGTGAAATCGAAGATGCTGAATGACTGGTGTCCATGATGTCAAGCTGAGAGCAACTAATGAGAGTATTCAAGTCCATGACCCTTTCTATTAAGTCATTTACTTCTCTGTATTTAGTACTTGGTAAAGTAATGGGTGTTCACCGATTTACCAAGTATTAGTAGGCTTAAGATTATCAAAGTAGAAGCAGGGAGGGTGGAGAGTTGGCCCATGCCATTAATCCCAGCACTCCAGAAACAGAGACAAGCAGAACTCTGTGAGTTCTAGGCCAGTTTAGTTTACAGAGCAAGTTCCAGGACAGCCAGAGCAGTTACACGGAGAAACCCTGAAACCTTATCTCAAAAAAACAAAAAGAAAAAAAAAGATTATCAAAGTCTGCATTATCAAATTTAAAGACTTAAAAAAAAAAACATTAATAAGGGCAAGTTAGATGACTGAGTAGGTAAAGGCACTTACTGCCGAACCAGATAACCCAAGTTCAATCCCCAAGACCCACATACTGGAAGGATAGAATTGACTCTGAGAAGTTGTCCTCTGACCTCCACACAGGTGCTATATTGTGTATACACACACACACACACACACACACACACACACACACACATACACACACAAACATAAAAACAAATGTTAAATTGGATTGTTTCTATAGTACCTTGCAGAGTCTCTAATATATTATCAGTGAGCTCATGAGTCCACTAACCATGGGAAGCTGTATTCAGGGAGCACCTCACAGGGTGGGCACCCCACAGCAACTGTTAGCCCAGGACCAATTGTCTGAAAGTATCTGTAGAATGTTTTAGAGATCCTTCAATTTGAAGATACGTAGTTTATTTTCATCATCTTTTTTTTTAAGTCATTTTTCTTTCATTTTTGAGGCAAGGAGATTGGATTCCAAAGGACAATAAAGCATATGCAGACAGAAAGCTGAACTTGGGAATCAGGGACCATAAGGGATGAGACAAAGCACAGGCTAGTGCAGTTAACAACACCTACAGAGGAGCTATTTCTAGGGAGATTGAGGGGATGGGGAAGCGATCAGAGGAACAGGAAGCTGAGTGTGGGATGCACCAAACACACTGCGATGGGCTCTTCCCATCCTTGTGAGTTCCAGCACCATATTTCAACTACAGATTTGCCTTTTGCTGTCAACCAGCAGCTACTGCAGCCTTGAAACTACTTTTTAGGATCAGTTCTCCAAATACAAACATCCTTGGGCTATCCACCATCATAGCCTATTGGGTAGAAGAATTTGACTTCATATTCAACTACGAAATATCATCAATAAGTGTACATGCAAAGCCAGAGCCAGCTCATTGCAGTCTATGTGGGGATTAGAGAGAGGCATGCCCTCAGGCAGGTGCATGGCTTGCTGAGAAATGGTACTTGATAGAAATTAGTCAAAGGAAATCCTTTCTTCCAAGCAAATAAAACTGCTTGAGAGTGCATGGCCTACAGGTGGAACACAAACCAAGACTCAGTTCACACTCATCTTTACAAACTCTCAGTCCCTAGGCAGTTTATGGTCAGTATCTTTCTGAGGCTCAGCCCATCCCTTTGAGCCCCATAGCAAATGATTCAAAAGGGAACAAGCTTCCTTTCTCATCTAGCTTAAGTGTCCTAAATCCGAATTTTGCCATCTACCAACTGTGAAACTGTGATCAGAAAAGATGAAGATGTAAAGATGTACTGTTAAGAGAAATGCTATTCCTCCTCCTCCTCCTCCTCCTCCTCCTCCTCCTCCTCCTCCTCCTCCTCCTCCTCCTCCTTCGCCTCCTCCTGCTCTGTCTCCTTCTCCTTCCTCTGTTAAGGTGTTAGATTTCCCTAGATCTAGACTTATAGGCAGTCTTGTGTGCCCACTGGTCTGGGTGATGGAAACTGAACTGTGGTCCTCAGGAAGAGCAGACAGCCTCTTAACTGCTGAACCATCTCTCCAAACCCAAGCTTGGATTTCCCTGAAGACTCTTTCATATTTTTAGCCACAGAAGTCTGAGAGTTTGAAAACATCAAGGATAGTTTATGAAAACCAAATATGTAACTTTAAAAGCAATCATGGACCTAAATGCCTAGACATATTCATCTCTGTAATATCTGTAACAAAAGTTAGTATGGATTGAGGTAATAGTTTTAATGGAGTAGTTGACCCAAGAGCCATGTCAGTGCTGGCAAAGTGACAGAATTTGTACAGCCATCAAGGTCACGATGTAGGAGTTTCTGTACTTAATGATGTTGAAAGAGAACATGAAGCTCCCTTTGTCACCAAAAGGACCGTGTTAGAACAATTAATCACCCTGTGGACTTCTCCCCCATTCAGTCGAAGGAATCTTTCTATTTTGCAATAGTAATTTTTAAAATATATTTATTTATTAAAATTTTTTTCATTTTACATACCAACCCCAGTTCCCCCTCAGTCCCCTTCTCCCGCCTCCTCACCTCCCTCCCACTCTACCCCCATCCACTCCTCAGAGTGGGTAAGGCCTCCCATGGTAGTCAACAAAGTCTGGCATACCAAGTTGAAGGAGAGCCTAGCCCCTCCCCAATGTATCAAAGCTGAGCAAGGTATCCCACCACAGGGAATGGGCTCCAAAAAGTCAGTTCATGCACCTGGGATAAGTCCTGGCCCTGCTGCCAGGGACTCCACAAACAGATCAAGCCACACAACTGTCACCCACATTCTGCGGGCATAGTTCAGTCCCATGCAGGTTCCCGAGCTGTCAATCCTGAGTCAGTGAGCTCCAACTAGCACTGGTCAGCTGTCTCTATGGGTTTCCCCATCATGATCTTGATCCCTTCTTCTTCTTCTTCTTCTTCTTCTTCTTCTTCTTCTTCTTCTTCTTCTTCTTCTTCTTCTTCAAATGCCATTAATTGAAGCAGGGAGGAGGTCTTAAATACAGGCTTACAGAACAATAGGAGAACCCCGGAGGGCAGAAATTCGCTTCTGATTTTTTTTTTTTTTTTGAGCTGGGGGCCTTGTGCTTGCTAGGCAAGCACTGCTCTACCATTAAACTAAATCCCCACCCCTGCTCTGGTGTTTTACAATCTTGCATCTAAGCTATGAACACCCAATATGCTGGATACACAGACAAGGAGCTTCCCTTAAGCATTCAGGAGGGTGGACTCTCACAGGGAATTAGCATAGGAAGGATATCAAGGTCAAGGTCGGCAAGCAAGGCAACAGTTACCCAAAACGGGGTCCAGGGACCTACAGGTCCCCCCCCCTTTTAATTTTTAGATGCATCTTATAGATCTCAAAGACCTGGAAAGGAAGGGAGCACTCACTCAAAGGTAATTCATCCTATGGTACTTGATGCTAGTCTTCAGACATATATATGTATAACATACAACACACACACACACACACACACACACACACACGCACACGCACACGCACACACACGCACACCACAGTGTTCATTTCAACCAGAAGAGACAAAAGAGCTTTTAATGACCACAGGCAGTAGACTATCTTGGACCGAAAAAAGTCAGAAGAGAAAATACCAAGAGGGCCACAAATCTGTACACGGTGACCTTTCAATTGTAGCTTTGCATAGATATGAAAGGAACAAATGCCTCTGAAGAACTGAGGAGACAGCAGGTCGCTCTTTCCTGGAAGACCAATAGATGGCAGAGGAAGAGCAGTAGGGGGGGGCTGGACAAAGAGTGCTTATTCTCAGATTTGTCCAGATGAGCACCCCCTTGTCGGCTGTGCTTTGAGAGGATGGGGTTTCAACAAGACATCGAGAACAGTACTTTCTTCCTTCCAGGTGATCATCTAGAAGCAAGCAAATGCTACTCAGAGAAGGCTTGAAGGGCCAGATGCTGGCATTTTTAACTTCTAAATAACCTAATAGACTGAGTTACAGTATGTCCAGGTTGGGCTGCATTTTATTCCCCCCAGCCTCTAGTCAAGTATATGAGTACCCTCAGTGACCTGTCCATAGGAATAAATCATCCAGATCAGCATCCATTTCGCAGCTTTTGAGAGGGTAGGATTGTCCCTTAAGGAAAGGACAACATTTGCCCAGGGAACATCTCCCTATTCTCTGTAACACTTGCACCCTCTCAGCCAGGCACTCTGGTGTGGTGATATTGTATTTGTACACCCCAATAAAGCTTATCTGAGAATCAGAGAACAAAGCCACTCACTATATTAAACACAGAGGTCAGGCAGTGGTAGCACATGCCCTTAATCCTAGCATTCGGGAGGCAGAGATTCATCCAGATCTGTGTGAGTTCAAGGCCACACTGGGAACAGAGCCAGGCATGGTGGCACATGCCTTTACTCCCAGCACTAGTTAACCATAGAGGTCTGGAGGTCTGTACAGACAGACAAGAAGTGATAGAGCTGGGTGGAAAGAGAAAGCGATGTAGCTGGGCAGAGAGAGGAAGTGAGATGGCAGGCACAGAAAGGTACATAGGCATGAGTATACAGGAAGTAGCTCTCTCCGGAGGCTGAAGAGTTGGTGAGGTGAGGTTGGCTGTGGCTGGTCCTATTCCTCTGATCTTTCAGTTTTCACCCCAATATCTGGCTCTGGGATTTTATTTTATTTTATTTTATTTCATTAATAAGACCATTTAGCAGTTCTTCTTAGACCCTGAAACTTGTTGAGGGCCTAGAACCAAAACACCTCTGGGACGGCATCCTCTTACCACCCAGGTCCTGGAGTTCTCTATGCTCCTGTAGTAAACAGTTGCCCTAGTTTTCCTCTGCTAACTGTCCACTCTGCTCTTGAAAATCAAGCAAGATCCCGGGTGGAGATACTTAACACCTCTACCAACTGACCACTTCATTTCAGTGTGTTTGGCCAGGAATTGAGGATGCCTCAGGACCACTGAGAATCAGAAAAATCACCTGCTAGGGCAGAAACCCAAGGCAAGGAAGGCCCTCTCTCATCATCGGCGACCTCTGCTTCAAGCACAGGGATGTTGCGCTTCACAAGTATCCAGGGCCAGTCATGCTGGCCTTTGATGATTTCCTAGCTCCCTCCTCCAGACTTCTGCAGACAAATTCATTGAGGACTAGATGAGCCCTGATTGGCTGAATGTAGTTAGATACAGCCACTCAGGGAAGAGACTTTAAAAAGCAACCATCACATTTGGTTGTTATTGAGATCTTTGACGGTCCCAGTTGGTTATTTTTCTGGTATGGTCAGGTTCTGCACTCTGGCTGATGAAATCCAAAGGCTTCATGCATCTGGGGTTTAATTTCTCTTGTGTCTCCCTTAACCTCAGGCTTGAGTTTCCCCACCTGTCAGAGGGCCCTGCACCAGAAAGAAAGCTCTGCACTCAGTGGCAAGTTCTGTACTGAGAGCCCTTCTCTCCCATCACTCACATGACCTTCCCGACTATCCATTTTCACTCAGTGCTACACCAGTATGTGTATATATATATGCTTCAAAATTTCCCTGTTTCCATCAGTACATCAGTCACATGGGATATAAAAGACTCTGATACAGTATGACTTCATCTTAATGAGTATGAGTGAAAAATCTTACTTCCAGATAAGACACATTCATAGGTTCCAATGGACAAGAATTTAAGGAAAAACTATTTAATTCAGTATATATAGTACAGGAGACTGAGCTGTTGCTCACTGTTACCCCAGCATAAGACTAATGACAGATTTTATTTTATTTATGTATATGTATATATATAATTTTTATTATATGCACAACATGTAGATCCATATGTGTATATGTACATATATATTCATATATATGTACCAAACCAAGGAACCATCTTAATGAAGAGCATAAATTAATAAAGTACTTTTAACATATAAATCAGTTAATTCCATATAGCACTAAAAGTATTATAAGTAGCAGGCTGGGGATATAGCTTTAATCTCTAAAGTGGAAATGTCAACATATACCTCTAACATTAACATGTGAGAATTTCTGATGCTCTAGATACTCACCAATGCTGAACATGCATGATATTTGAGAAGGTGTTTCCAATTCCAGTGTGTCCTGGTATCTATTTGTAGGTTTACTATTTATAGTTTTGTTATCATTAATAAAGTTTAATACCTTTTGGTTATTGGACATTTTATAAATCCTCCTTTTCAAGCTCCTCGTCCCTTTTTTCCTTGGATTCTTTGGTGTTCTTAACTATGAGAAGTTATTTAGACAATTCTGTTTCTGCAGCCTTTGACAGCTAGGTAAATTGAAAATACTTTCTCAGACACTAGAACTTTTCTTCTTATTGCGTGTCAAAGCCCGGCCTTCCTAGAAGGCAGACGAAATTTAATAAGCAGAATAATTCTTCAAGAATCCTCCCCTGCTCAATAACTATGTCAAGGAAATGCCAGGAAAGGAGCAAGGCACCAAGGGAAGCAAATTGGTAATGCAGGATTTGGCTAAGAGAAGCAGCCTCAGCTAGCGCACACAGACCCGCCCTTCAGATCTGACACCAGTAGAGACAGACAACCAACCTTGAACTCCTCTATTAACGACCTCTCCTCTGCAACCAAGACAATTCCTGGTGGAAGCCACCTAGGCCCTGTGGCCACCAACTAGCTTCCCCAACAGCCCAAGCAGTAGGCTCTATCACCCTCATAGTGGTGCATTTCTTTTCAGTGACAGAAATTCTTGATTTTAGTGTTGCTCGGTTTAATGACTATCGCCTTTATCTTTAACGCCATTTAAGAAGATTTCCTTACTTAAATTCATGAAGCCATTCTCCACAATCTCTTCACATTCATATGCACAGCCTCCTTGAAGGTTGACCTTTTTATCTAGCATGAATCAGGCTTAATTTTTTTTTCCACACTGATTTGTAATTCCTCTCAGCATCAATATATCAGACAAACAGAATAGAACTGATCGTGGTTGGTCAGCAGAAAGCCAAGTGACTCTTAGGAATGCCTCAGATACATAGGAGCCTGAGAGAATGCTCAGATGAAATATTAATGTGAGCCAATTCCACTTGAAGACTTTTCTCATGTTTCAGAATCTCGACAGTCTGTTGTTCTAAGCCAGTTGAGGACACTTGCCTATAAGGTTTAAATTAAGAGCCAAGTGTGAAATGATAAGCACATTCTGGGAGTTCAGTAGATTTTTGCTATTGCTATTATTCCAGGGCTAGGGTCAGTCCCAACACACAGCTTGTTCAGAATGCTGAGTTATCACATTTTCATTTTAGTATAACATAGTCCATAGAGTGTGTGTGTGTGTGTGTGTGTGTGTGTGTGTGTGTGTGTGTGTGTTGTGTGTGTGTTGTGTAATTCAGGAAAAAAAAAACCTCATCCTTCATCTCATCTGTCTTATTTTTATGATTCCTTCTATAATCGGATGAGCCTTGACCAGCAGCCAGAACAACATTCTCTACAGGATGTCACAACACCTGTTTAAAAGCAGATGCACAATGTGCTGCCATTTCCAGGAGCAGACAAATGGCAATTCACTGAGTCCAGAGTGGAATGTGGCCAGCATAGCTTCTACCGTCACATTTGCCAACCTTCAAACACTTTGCAAAATAAATTCTAAGCAGCTCAGTAATGCAAATAATTCAGGAAGAATCTGTGCTCCAAAACCACATATGCACACAAGGAAAGAGCAGCCTCAGATGAACTTCATTTTCCTTCACTAGAGTAGCAGTTAGTCCAGATCTAATCTCCGAATAACACAGGCATAAGTTAGCACATCTCCTGGACTGTGATGGTTTTTAACTGTTCATCCAGTTCCAGTAAGGACTGCCTCTTCAACATCACAGCTTGTACCTTGTTTAGGAGTTTAAAAATAAAACAAATGAACATATCAGGAAGTGTGTGTTCAACATCAGTAACAACAACAAAACACACCCACGGTTTGCATCATTCTGATATTTGTCATTTATTAACAAGGAGCTAGAGTGGTGAACAAGATCCATGGCATCATCAAAGACCAAAGATCCTTGCAACTTCCCACTCCACTATCTTCAGGGTATTGACTTGCAACTCAAAGCATGTAGCTCATGGTAGCAAAAGGATGTTCATCCTCCACAGCACCTTTAAATGCTGGTGTTCAAACACTGTTTTACATTTTTAATTAGAGATCTTAAAAAACTTCCCCAGGTCCTTTTGCTCCTCCATCACCCTCTTCTAGGAGACATTGCCATGCATCTCAGTGTCCTGGGACACTCACTTCCTTTAAGTTTTATCTCTGGTAAACAAAAAGAATTGTCATGATTGGATTAACTCCACCATGATGATGACTCCATTTATACCATGCTTACCATCTCTCAACAGGATTGGAGTTCTAACTTTAAGAAACAGGAACCTAGTGAATGTGGAATGGGCAACACACTTATTCTACACCACACTCTACAACCCACAAACACCTGGTTATAGTGGAGAAAGGCCTAGCCCTAGAGGAATAAATACCAAGTCCAAACTGTGGCTGTCTTTGGATGAGGATGACTGTGCTGGCTAGGTTTTGTTTTGTCAAATTGACACAACTATGGTCATCTGGGAAGAAGGAGTCTTAATTGATAAAATGTCTCCATCAGCTTAGCCTGTAGGCAAATCTGTAGGCATTTTCCTGATTAATGGATGATGTGGGAGGGCCTAGCCCACCACAGGCCATGGCACTCCTGGGCAGGTGGTCCTAAGCTGTATAAGAAAGCAGACTGAGCAAACCATAAAGGGAGCCAGTAAGCAGCACTCCTCCATGGCCTTTGCTTCAGCTCCTGCCTCCACGATTCCTTGTCATGATGCACTGCAGGCTGTGAGATGAAATAAAGGCTTTCTACCTCAAGTTGATTTTGAATATGAAAACAACGGCAATGACTAAATTCAGTGTGTTTGGAACATGTAAGGGTGATTTTTCTTTTTCTTTCTAATGTTACATATTTATGTTCTACAGTAACTCAGCATTATTTTCATAATTAAGGAAAAGGCTTAAGAGTAAAAGCACTTAAAAGCTCCATTACCTACAGAGAAACCAAAGGACAAATATCTTAATTGCCAAAAATTGCACTGAACCCCCTGAGAAATGAATCTGAATGGGAAAGGAACTTGATACCCTCAGCAAGGCCCCTCACTGTCACCAATATCTGCTTGAGAAAGCAGGTTCTTGGCTCCTAGGCACCTTTCATCAGTATCCTGGGAGACTGCGGAAAAGCCATAAGCTTAAGTGTTCAAATTTGTAGCCACATGCTTGATAACAATATCCTTGGAGAATAATTCTTGCTGTAATTTTTATTAAAAGTAATCAATTACCATTTCTCTGAATAGCAAAGCCCTAGATGGATTTATCACCAGAACAGAATCATATGAGGCTAGATACCACAAAAATTCCTTGGAACTGTTTATTGAGGTTCCACTCCTGAACTCTGCCCCTGAAATCCTAAATTCAGCCAGAGGAGGATCTTGTGATGTGTCAGGTTCCTTATGTTGTGGAAGGGAGGTGGTAGAAAAGAGAGAGAATGTCCATGGGCTTCTACTGTCACTATGGGTGTTTTGTTAATGCCAAAAGACACTGAATCCTCTAAAGAGACAATAGCTGAGTATCTGTTGCCTTTATAAAAGATAATTCTGAAACAATGCCAATACCTTTGTTCTGCAAGGCAAAGCACAGAATAAATACAAGGTAGTGATCATTTAATCATCAACTAAAATATATGGTGTATTATCTTAGAATATAGTAATTCTCCATCACTAATAGTAAAAATAATTTCATTTATTTAGTTTGAAATAACTTTCCAAAATTTGTTCTAGAAGCTTTACATAATTTATCATATTTAATCTTCACAGCAGCTCTGTTCAAATGGAAACTATTACCAATATTTTACCAATGAAGAAAGAATTTATAATTTTTCAATATCACAGGTCAGGATGCAGCTAAACTAAGTTTTGTAATTGTCCCAAATTCCAGATTCCATGCACTTCCTTCCTGCTGCACCATGTTAAACCATCTAGAGAAGGAGGCAGTGTGATATTCAGGTGCTGGAGCAGAAGGGAATCTTCATAGTGTGGAAAGAGTAAATTCATACAAAACACCCAGACCATCGAAGCAATCTTGACTGAGAACAAAGCTGGAAACATTACAATATTTAATCTCAAAACACACCATGAGGCCATAGGACCCCCAAAAGCATGGAACTGGCATAAAAGCTGACTCACAGATCAAAGAAACAGAATAAAGATATCAGAAACAAACCTATGCACCTATTCAACTGATTTAGCAAAAACTGCTAAAAAAAAAAAAAAATGCTGGAGAAAAGTTACTCTCTTCAGTAAATGGGAAAACTGGCTACTCAATACACAGGATTAAAATTGATTCCTGGGATTAAAGGTGCACCAGCCTGGGCTACCAAGTGAGTTCCAGGAAAAAAGCACAAAGCTACACAGAGAAACCATGTCTCAAAAAACCAAAAAAAAAAAAAAAAAAAAAAAATGATTCCTATACAGAGACCAACATAAAGCGGATCGAACACCTGATATTATAAAATTACCTGGAGAAAACAGAAGAAATAGTTCAAGACATCAGTATAAGCAAGTATTTCTTAGGCAAATTCCAGAAGTACAGGAAACAAACACACATAAATATAGGCCAACAGAATTTATTAAACTCTGTTGTGCACAGTGAAGAATGCAATCAGCCAAGATTAGAATTGACAAAAATTGAAAAAAAATATGTGTAAACTATTCTATTGCCTAATATCTGGAATATAAAAGGACCCAAAGATCTTAGCAGCAACATAATTTACAAATAGGGGGACGGTTTTAGTAGACATTCTTAAAAGAAAAAATACAAAGGGTGGACAAGTGTATGAAAAATGCTCAAAATCATTACATGGCAGGAGCCACATGACTTCTTCAGGGAACAATGCCTGAGAATGCACAAATGGCTCTTTTTGTGGCAAGGCCCCTGGGGACCCTGACCCACTTGGAAAAGACCTGTGGACAGTTCGCTGCATGATTCTGAGCACGACCCTGGGAGTGTGTGTGCACTACAGGCTCTCCTTGCTTTCCCCACACTAGCCACATGAGGCCTGAATGAGTATCATGAAGTTTAATATTACATATTTGCACTACTGTTCTGGAAAGAATGAATTTAACCATAAGAGCTTGAAAGAAATGCCATAAAATAGATGGTATCAGGAGTTATGGGAACATTCTAGGAACAGGGAATAAAACAGAATCACAGAAACCCACTGTCCCCTCATTTCTAATAGCTGTGCCAACACCCCAAGAAGTAAAGAGAGTAGACCTAAGGACAAGGGACTAGCAAGGAAGGCCAACTATTAAGAGTAAGTTTCCAAGTTATGTTGCCTATAGGATAATGGAAAAACTTGGTATGGCCCCAGAAGGGATAGAGCAGTACAAAACAGAATGGATTGATTCAGCTCTGGCTGGTGAATTGATCATGAGAACCCAGACTCTACTAGATGTAAATATTAACCACAAGGAACAAAACTGCCCCTCCCCCTGCATGACACTGTTACTGCAATATGCTGCCAACTGGGCACACTGTTCTATCTGGAGGTATGCCCAGTTAGAAAGCTTCCTTTGTAGCTTGCAACACTGCTTCTGCTTCTGACAACAGAGGTACAGGTCAAAAGGGCAGTGGTTACCCATGGGAGAGTTGGGAGACAGAGGGGAAAGAGGCCAGGAACAAACTGGCAGTTGTTGTAATTGTTTTTAGGGGCTTAGGAAGTAAAAACTGGAGTCCAATTGTTCATACGAACCATTGAAACCATATAACTAAAGATGGCTCAAGCTATCCAGGGCCATTTGTTTGAGCAACAACATGTAGTCACAATCTATTCTTGCTGCTGACTTCACACATCCAACCCAGGTCATCGAACCCATCTGGAGCAAGGCTACCAGCAATTACAAGTCAGAGAAATGCAAATCAAAACACAATGAGACATCAGTTCACCCTGCATGAAATGGCTGTTAACAGAAAAGACAAAACATGACACTTTCTGGACAAAAATGTGGAGAAAACAGAATGAACTTGTACAAAACACTATTGGAGGGGATGTTCAGTTGTTCACTATGGAATATCATATGGAGGTTTGTCCCCCAAACAATTCCAAGCAGATCCACTAAGTGATCCAGGGATCCCATTTGTAGGTATACATCCAAAGGAAATGAAATCGGTATGTGAAAGAGATGTTGCATGTGTTTATTCCATCATTGGTTACAATAGCCAAAATTCATGCTACACTTGTCAACAAACAAATCAAGAAGATGAACTCTATTAGCCCCATGTACTATGATTCAGTCATTAAAAAAGAACTATTGCTCTAAAATATTATCATTGTTTTGCTTTGTCAGACACAGAAAGAGGCATACTGCATGCTTACTCTTACACATAGTAGCTAAAACAAGAGTCTTTCTGAACATAAAATAATGATTACTATTGGTTACAAGTGGAGGAGGGATGAGAGAGAGGCTGAATAATCAGTAGCAAAATGATAATGGAAGGAATGAGTTTTAGTACTATACAATACAATGCACTTGTTGACAAACATCTTGATCAGCTAGAAGCTTTGGGATACAGTTTGGTCACAGAGTGTTTCCCCAACATCTGTAAGTCCCTAGGTTCAATTCCAGTCCTACAAAACTTTGAAGTAAACACAAAACATTGAAAAGGAATTAGAACCACTAATTACTTTGACTTGATTAGTACATGCATACATGGACAAAATTACCATACTGTATTCCATATAAAAACAACTTTAAAAGAAGAAATGTGAAAGACATTGAAATGAAATTAGTGTAGGAAAGGCAAGGAGGCCTGAGGCAGCCCACCATTTGTAATCCGCAGAGTTTAAAATAAACAAAACAATCATGTTTCTCACAAGACCAATGTGTATATTAGTTCAGGTTTGCCAGCATCCCTAACAGTGATAAAATAATGGTACATACTTAAACACACATACTTAACACATACACACATGAACGTTAGGGACTTAGGACCATTATATTGTCTGGAGATGATGGAACAGCAAGCTCCAGGTACTGGATTATGTTTTACACTTACAGAGAGGCTTTTACAGGAAGTAATTTCGTCTCCTTCCCAGACATATCAACGACAGGAGGAAGGCCATGCCACCAGCGTGCGGCCTGTGACAGTTCAGGAATAAATGATAAATGTCTCCGACAGTGAAGCTAGGGCCTCCGACAATAGAGGTGGGAAGGGAAGCAAGCTGACCGTCA
Source organism: Onychomys torridus (assembly GCF_903995425.1). Lineage (NCBI taxonomy): Eukaryota > Metazoa > Chordata > Mammalia > Rodentia > Cricetidae > Onychomys > Onychomys torridus. The sequence goes on from NC_050449.1 coordinate 46,282,337, forward strand.
TGCTGAGGTGCCAGGACGTCTGTGTTTGCACTCAAAATCTCTTTTCTATGGAATCCTGGTCTGTATGAGAACATCTCTTGGTTGCTTAGAGGATTCTTCACCAATAAAGATGGAATGCTTGATGTGTGTCTGTCACACTCTGGCACTGTGAAAAGAGAAGATTGTCAGACCAAGCTGAACCTCTATACCACATATAAACCTCCCTATTTCAGAAATACTAAAATATGTTTAAGTTTGCATTACTCTGCAGATCAAGATGATCACAATTTCAAAAGATAAAAGTCACGTTCAACTTCTCTCACCTCCAACGCCAGCCAAGTAAGTGCTACTGAAGGTGTTCTGCTAAGACGTAGCTGGAGAAGGTGACAATATATAAGAGACATAAGACAAAAGATTATGAGGTCATGAATTCAAACAATGAAAGAAGGGGAAAAACAGGCTAAGCCAGACACAGTGGAACACACTTATAACCCCAGTATTCAGGTGTTTGAGGCAGGAGGATCGTAAGTTTGAGGCCTACCTGGGAAACATAGTGAGTTCCAGGCCAGCCTGTACAAAGTCAATCACACACAGTCTCAAAAAAAGTAAAAATAAATGAAACAAACAAGCAAGTAAGCAAAACAAATCGAGATAATGTTGGAAGTTCTATATGGATAAGTTATTTGAATAACGTATGATATATCATGCAGAAACACAGAGTGCATGGTGTTCTCACAGAGTTGAGAAGAAGAACAAAATGATAGACCAGAAGTTTCATTTTTACACAGAAATATGAAAAGGTAGCTATAAACCAGATACAATAAATTTATAGAACTTCTAGAAAATCATCAAAGTTCCGCAGGCATGAATTAAACCATCAATCAAAAAGATGTACTTTCCTACCAGGGAGAAATCAGTCCTCAGGTTATCTTTTCTGGCCCTAGTCCCATCTGTGCACTATCATAGTACTGAATCAGCCTGGAAGAGTTAGCATCCCAACTCTCTCCTTGGAAGCAAAATGACTGTGTAGAGTGGACCCCCATTGGAATATGTTCTACCTGACTCAGATCTTATACAAGCAGGTGTATGTATAACAATAATTATGCACGTATAACAGCAAGCAGACAATAGGCCACGGTTGCTGGAGCTAAGGTATTAGAGCTGCAACACAGTAGAGCGTCTAAGACTGCATGGAGGGTCCAGAGTGAGGTGTGGAGGAAGGAAAATGATTTAAACAGAGCCACACAAATGAGGAAGGGAAACATGCACACACTGATGAAGGCAAGATGTGTGCCCGGAAAACCTTAGCAGAGCTTAAGCCCAGCCTGAAGCCAATCCCTAGGCTCAGAACAGGCCCAGCTAATGAATGAAGAACTGCCTCAGCAGCACAGCCAGACTTCCCAGACGGGAGGATCGGGTAGCTTTGCTCTGTTTGTTTTCAGTTCAGTAGCAACAAAAATCACAAAGCATGCAAAGAAACAGGAAAGCACAGCCAATTAAAACGAATGAAACAAATTGGCAGAAAACGGCTCTACAGATGTACAGGCATAGAATATCCTCACATATGTTCAAAATATGAAAGGCCAATGAACACAGCACAAAGGGAAATCAGGAAAACTTGGTCAAAATGAAAATAAGAACATGAACTGAAGGGCAGACGTCGTAAGAAAGAACCAAGATATCAAATACAAGGATTGAAACAGTTACTAGAGATTATCAACCATATCCAAGGATTGAAACAGTTACTAGAGATTACCAACCATATATCCAAACAGGAGAAAAATGATGAACTTAGGAGATAGAATATTTGAAATTTGTTGGGAGGCCTTGCTGGTCAGAGCTTGCAGTCGATCATGGCCTGGTACCTTTTTAAAAGTTCGGTAGCATGGGGACACCCCCCACATCAGCTAGAACTTCCTGCTCTCTACCTGCCCTTATCTGGAGAATGTCCCTGGGCCTAGAGGACTGACCTTATCTGAAAGCTGTGTCTAAGCCTGGATGCCTGATTTATCTTTAGCATGACCTTTGGCACACAGTTCCCTGCTAACAAGCCTCCCCTGTTGCACATATGGTAACTAAGACTTGTACTAAGAACTTTGCTATAGGACCCTGCTACCACATACAAAGCCCTATGATAGGAGCATGCCACTTAATGCAAATTAGGGTTTGTCCCCAGGTTCCCTAATCCTATATATTTCCTATAGTCTGGAATAAAGCTGAGCTGATTCACTGAAGTGCTCCCAGAACACTGTCCTCATCATAGCCACAGCCATCTGAACCCTGTTCCCACTTCTGCACCCCCCACCATCATGGGACCAATGCACCAATGATCCCTAGGAAGAAGAGCCACAGAAATTAGTATGGCAAAGAAGAGAAAAGAAGAAAGAAAACTGAACAGAGCCTATGGGACATAAAGAACACTGTCAATCACACTACTATACATGCTGTGACAGTCTCAGTGGAAGAGATATGTAAAGGCAAGAGAAATTATTGTTTAAAATAATAGTGTAAAATTTCTCAAACTTTAAGCAATATTTTAATTTAAAAACCCAAGAGCTCCTACAAACTCCAAGTGGGATATACACTGGCAATCAGTCTGATTAAAGCAAACTGTTGAAAATCCATAGAAAGAGAACATTAAATGGTGAGCTAAAAAGCAATTCACCAGTGTCCAAGTGTGCTGGTGCTTGCCTGTAACCTTGCTCCCTTGGGGAGCAGGGTCAGAAAGATTAGGAGTTCAAGGTCAGCCTGAGCTACAGAGTAACTTCTAGGCCATCCTGGGCCTCATGAGACCTTATTTTAAAAACAAACAGAGATGAAGAGATGGCTTTGGGTTAAGAGCATTTGCTGCTCTTCCAAAAGACCCAGGTTCAGTTCCCAGCACCCACATGGTGGCTCTCAACCACCCACAACTCTAGTTTCAGGGGATCCAGTGTCGTCTTCTGATTCTGTGGGCACCAGGCACACATAAATGTTCATGGATTTACATGCAGGCAAAATACTCATACACATAAAATAGAATAAATAAGACTAAAATGAGCAAACAAGCAAATTAACAGGTAATTCTTCACAAATAATAGATTCACAATAATTTATCAATACATTTCTCATCAGTAACCTTGGAAGCCAGGAGGTAGATAGATGATATTTTTCTTTAATTTGGGAGTTATTTTTACTTTCTCTTTTGTCTTGGCTTTGGGGGAGAGAGTTAGAGATGATGTATTTAAACCCATTATCTGAGAATTCAATTGTGTTTTATTAAATAGTAATGGGGTACAAAAACAAAAGAGGGTTCTGATGAGATGGCTCAGAGGGAAAGGTGTTGGTGCTGAGGCAGACAATTAAGTAAGATTTCAGAACCCATATGGTAGAAGGAACGAAGCAACTCCTTCAAGCTGTCTTCCGACTTACACATAAATAATGTACACAAACACTCATTCAGCTGGGGATGCAGCTCTGGGGTAGAGCATTTGGCTGGTGTGTGCAAGGTTCTGGACTCAACTGCCAGTACTTCACAACAAAAAGCGAAGAGTCATTCAAAATTGATCAACATGTAGGAGCTGGAACTATGAAGCATCCAAAAGAAGACACAGGATGAAATAAAACACAGGGTGAAAACTTCTTGATGTTGGATATGGCAAAGTTCTAGAATGTAATTCAGAAAGTACAGCTATACTAGTCAAAAAGTGAAAACAGAGTGCACCTCACCAAAATTAAAAACTTTGCCCAGCAATAGATAGTAAAAGGAAAGGAAACCTAAGAAATGGAGGGAATATTAAAATTACGTATTTGCTAACAGATTGGTAATCAAAGTACACACACATGCACTCATACACACACACACACAAAAAAAAAAAAAACACACCTTACTTTATGAAGCAGACAAATAACTCAAATGAACATTCTCCAAAGAAGATATACAAAGAACTAATAATCACCTGAGAAAAAGCTCAACATTTCTAATCCTTAGAGAAATAATGTGTAAAATTACATGAGATAACACTTTAATAATGAGAACTACCATTGACAAAGTTGGATATAAAGTTCTGGATAGTTGTGATGGCTGTACACAATATGAACACACTTAATGACCCTATATGGTTCACTCTAAAGAGGTTAAAAGTATTAATACAAAATTATATCCTTTTCTACAATAAACAGTGAAGATTGAAATGATCTGAAGGAAAATTAATTACCTACAAAAGCACCTTTCAAAACTACTTAGGGAAATACTAATAACAAAAAAAAAAAGAGTTAAGACATAATACAGAAAATGTCAAGTATCCAATCAAAATTTCCTAGACTTGCAATGACTATGTGAAAATACAATCTATCACTTGGGGACAAACAAATCTATTATTATTACATAATCAGCAGACTAAGGCTTTAAAAATAACTGTTAAAATTTTGCTCAAGGATTTAAAAAAATGTAGGAATTTAAAGAAGAAAGAAATCAGGCACACACAAAAAAGAGCCAAATGGAACACTTACAAATAAAAAAGACACAGAAATTCTGAAATGAAAAATTCACTAGATTGGGCAGAATATAGTTTAGACATAGCAGAATTAAAGATGGATAAACTTTAAGACATCTACAGAAGGACTGTTCAAAATGATGAACAGAAAAGTTCACACAGAAAGTGAACAAAGACTCAGTAGCCCATGTGACAGTCACAAGTGACTTAATATATATTCACTGGAGCCTCAAAATGTGAGAGACTAACAAATTCAACTTTTCCACCCTAAATCAATTAAACCTATAAAGACATAGACCCAAACAGCTTGAAAAAAAAAATCCCTGGAATAATTGCCATTTTTAAACTTGCTCCCAAAACACTACAATTATTGAAAACCAAAATAAGCCCTTAAAAGCATCTAGTGAAGAAGAGGGTGGTAAATAAATGATTATGATGAAAAATCACTATTCACCTCTCAACAGAAATGTCATGATCCAGAAGACAACATGACTGCATTTAGAGCATTCTAAAAAAGGTCCGGGGGGGGGGGGGGGGGTGGGGGGGGGGGGGTGGAGAAGGAGAGTGTCCTTTTAAGACTCTAAGTCTGGGAAAAATGCATTTCCAAATGAGTGACGGAGCACAGTATCTTGTTTTCTAAATACTTTGGAGCCTTTCCCCCAAATGGTTGTTTTCACTGACATGTCAGGAAAGCACGCGATTAATACCACATTGATGAGGAGAGGCAGAGGAAAGAAGGGGAGAGGAAGGAGAGGCAGAGGAAAGGGGAGTAGGGCCATCATCAAAGGGTACTGGAACCAATCAAAAGGTTTTTAAATGGCCAACGCCAGAAGGGAAAACATAAGTGCAACAGTAGATTACAATGCAAGGAATAAAATATCCAGGAATCCATACCAAAACAAACAAAGGATCACATAAGAGATAGCAAAATTGTTTCTACAGAAGAATTCAGACCAATAAGTGTAAGAGGAATGGACACAAAACCATTAGAAAAACATCATGACAGAAAGCAAGAGTCAACAAGCAGGAAAGATGATGGATGGAAATTGAAAAAGAAACAGGACTGTTTGCATAGAGCCAAGACTTCATCTCCAAAATGTTTATTAACAGGGAAGCCACATTGGGGAAAGCTGTTAGTCATCACCTTAGCCAAGTGAGGAGATGGCTGACATCACACCCTCTCAGATGTCACACGTTCCTTCTGCCACTTTCCATTATGCTACTGTTGCCCAAATGCACCAAAATCTACTCATTAAAAAATACCAGGCCCATACCAGTCGGGGAATAATTTAAACAATGCCTGATCAGTAAAGTTCTGTGGTGAGTTCATAAAACATAAAAAAGGGCTGAGCAAGTTGTCACAATTAGAAGGGGCTGAGGGGGAGACATTACAGCTTAACAATTTGATGCAATGTTACCTATGAGGTTGGATCTTGGAACAGATGAAGGATGTTGAAGGAAAAAATGGGAAATCTGAATTAAAGTCCATGGCTCAGTAATAGTATCATACTAATATTAACTTCTTAGTTTTCTCAGTTGTACTATGAAAACTCTCTAAGAGGCCAACATTAGAGGCAGCTGGGTGGAGACTGCGCAGGAATTCACTGTGAAATTTTTTTCAACTTTCTGAAAGCCTAAAAGATCTTCAAAACAGAAATTTAAAAATAACTGGGCGGTGGTGGCACATGCCTTTAATCCCATCACTCGGGAGGCAGAAGCAGGTGGATCTCTGTGAGTTCGAGGCCAGCCTGGGCTACCAAGAGAGTTCCAGGAAAGGTGCAAAGCTACACAGAGAAACCATGTCTTGAAAAATCAAAAAAAAAAAAAAAAAAAAAGCAAGTGGTCTAGAAGCATCTGCCTGAGCTGACTTCTGACCCCACCCCCTTAGCCATCACCTGTCCCATCAGAACTGCTTTCTACGCCTCTTTCTCCTAGAAAAATGGCAGAGGCACTGACCTCAGATATTTCCAGAGAGTAATCATTAACATAATAATGTAAAGCATGTGCAGGCTTCAAACACTATTATTAAATACTATTATTTTTGTCCTATAGAAATTTCAAATTTTAATGGTTGTTGAATTTTATTTTACTTAGTCAGACACTCCCCATACCCTAGCTATAAGAATTTCTCCTATTTTTTTCCTGAGATTTTTATAGTTCATTTGTTATTTTTAAGTCTTTGCTCCATATGGAATGTATTTTAATGTACGAAGTGAATTTAAAGCTCGTCTTTATCTTCTTCTTTCTTTCTTTCTTGCCCCCCCTTGCAGATGGCCAACCATTTGTTACATCATCGCTTATGAAATAATCCATCTTTTTTTCATAAGCCAGCCTTCCTGCTCAGCTGTACACTAGGAGACAAATCTTTCACTGCTTCTACTGGTTTCCTTTGCCTACAACCTGAATTTAGGAAAAACACGTTGAAGTGTTGAGAAGCAAGTGTGAGAACAGTAGAGAAGCCCATGAAGGACGTCATAAACATCAGAAATCTATAAGTACAGCTTCTCTTGTAAGCATGAAACTCTCTTCCAAGGGTGCAATGAATGCTCGGTCCCTACCTCTGACAGTCACTCTTACCCATCACCCTGACACTTGCCAATCTTTCTGCAATACTCTCTTCTTTGGCTCCAGTATCTGACACAGAAGTTAGAGGCATGTTGCTATCCTCCATAGATACTGATGAGGTGTGATGTCATCTGTCCTGCTGTTTGTTATTCCTTCTCCATTGCTTCTATTACCTTATATTCTAAACACTTTTTTTTTAACTTCTGTCCAAAGCCAGTGCACTTCAAAATGTACTTTTGTATCTCTTCCTGGAAGTTCTCACCCATTCTCATGATAAGCTCAGTTTTGATTACAAAGAGACAGGAAGTGAGACTAGAATTCATGTTAAGTGATGTATTTGTAGCCAACTTCCATGAGAAAGAGTGTAAAGAAATTAGAAAAGGAGAAAGTCCTAGGCAAGCACATGGTCTTCACTGGAGACTAGTGGCAGCCTCTTGAGTCGAGGTAGCCAGCCTCATATGCCCCATGTGACTCAGGCACTGGCTTCTGACCCCAGCAGATGGATTGGAGACATATCTCCTGGGCAAGATGGGTCCTGTTCAGCAAAGGGCAGGCTCTAGATCAGGTTATTAGCAAACAGATCCTACAGCACTATCTGGTTGGTGCACTAATGGGGACCAGAGCAGGGCATGGTGTATGATCTCAGTTACTCTGCTCATATCTCCTTTGATCTCATGTGAGCTCTGCACTGTCCTTGCCTACCTTCTCTTGTACTCTGGTTGGCCAACACTTCTCTAGAAAACTACTAACAGAAAGTTTGCTGGTAGAAATGGTTGCTCGCGCTGCTCTATTTGGCCTTAGGAGTTGATAACTTCTTCCCATCTTGGCTAGGGTTCTAATTGAGATCACTTGCCTAGTGGGATGACTCAGCTCCTCTTCCTAAGAGTTTTGAGCTCTCTCCAGTGCTGGTCTCAATTAGAACATAATTGTCACTAGACTTCCCCATTAATAATTAAAGTTGTCTCCACTGAACACTCGAGTTCTAAACATATGAACCCATTAAATGGCAGTGGTCCAGGCTCTTCATGGTAATGAAGTTCAGCTATCCTGAAGAAAACTAAACAGTGATATTCCTAAGGTGACCAAGAATGCACTGTATACATCAAATGCCTGGCACACTTACTTTGTCCTCTGAAGGTGTACAATGCCTCCAGAATACACAGACCTGAAGTCAGAGATGAGAAACACAACACTCTCCTATGGGCAACTAGAAATAAGGACAAGTGAAAGTATTCCTAATTCTAGCCCGTTGATGATTGGACCCATGTATTGGGGACATACCACCATATGATAGCCTGATATTTAATGCCTACATGTCCTTTTTAGAGAAGTCTCTTAGGGCTAAAGTGCCATTCATCAGTACCTGAATGGCAGGAGCATTTGCCTAGCATGAATGAGGCCCTGGTTTTGGTTGCTAGTACCACCTAAAACTAACAAAACCAAACAAAAACACTAGAAAAGTCTACCTATATCATGAGTCAGGTAAAAGAGCTAATACATCCCCTGGCTACTTTCCTCCTGCTTGACTCCTTGGCTATGAAGTGATCCCTTGGTCTGAAGCAATGTCCATCCCATACTGGTAATATTTTTTGAGACTTCACATGGTAGTGCTGGGCTGAGGCAATGAAGGCAAGAAGGCAAATCCATACCCAGGGTGTCAGTCCAAACCAAGACAAGATGTTCTTTCTGACTCAGGGTGTAATTGATTAATCAAAGTTGTGTATGCTTATCTAGGTGGTATCATTATGGTTTAGTACTATACTGAGAGGCTCACAACTTGGGATCTATTGCAAGGAAGTCAGAAACTTAACAGGAGCAGAGCTGACATCGGCCTTAGTGAGAAGGGTCCTATGCTCTTAGATTATGCATTATCTCTTTATCTATCATCCTCTCATTTGTGAAATTACCTGTGCAAACACAGGCAAGGCCAAGGACATTTGGTTATTTGGTGTTTTGCTAAAAGAGAAGCCTTTTAGCAGGAATTAACATTCAATACAAACATGCTCATACTTGTATCCACTTCTATAAGCTACTTGACATTTTCTCTTCTCTTCATTCTATGGATGTTCTTGTCTCTAATTGCCCCACACTGATTCTTACAGGAACTTGATCAACCACCCAGTTCATTGACCACTGCCAGGAAGTTTATGTACAACCATATCCTGGACTACTTCTCTCTTCACATACAATTCATGGTCAAGTGCACTACCCTAAGCTCTGTTCATTGAAAGAAAGCCTTTGCTAACTATCCCTCGTGGCCACCACTGAGAGACCAGAGTGGAGCATCAGTTCATCTTCAAGTGGATTACTGAGCCCTAGACTCAGCTCTCTATTCTTTACTCAGTATGACCCATTCTGCCTTTTAATCCCTTGAAACTGAATCCTTACCCATTGCCATGTCTTTATTCAAGCCCTCATGGTTTCATTTGAGTGACAACATCCATATCTCAAGACAAGAGCTACTCTCAGGTTTCATACTGTTCAGAAGCCTGTGCGTATTCCCATATCTGGGATGCCACAGACAGTGTACCACACTCTCTTGACTCAAGTTCAACTTAACCCAGAAGAGTACATATCATCCAAAGAGGAAAGCCTGCTTAGAGTAAGAAGTTGATTTCACACACAGTGAATGGAGAGGACCATCCTTAAGAGTCAAGAGACCTGAGTGCCTGTTCTTTGGAACTAAGGGCATGGCCAGTTGTCTATGGACTCCTGCTGGTGCCAACACTGAAAGAGGGTGCCCATGCAGTTCCCACCCTTCACACACACCCCAATACCATCTATGTGCTTGCAATGCACAAGGGTTGGAAGTAAACATGGTATTCCTACTGCTGCTTCATTACTGGATGCATGCTGAGGAAGAGGTTGGAAGTAAGCCCCATGTCACCTCCCTGATATCTTCCCAGCATGTTGTCCACAGGACTGAGAATAGACATTATATTTCCTTCCAGTACCTAGGTACACATTGCTCAAGTGGCTAAAGTTAACACCATGGCTTCCGATGCCACTAAACTACTGAGCATGCACTATAGCATGTGTGAACACCAGAGGGTTTGAAGGCACTGTGGTTTCAGTCCAGAAGCCCTCACCTGCTGAAGAGGCCTCACCTCACCAGTACCTGAAGAACAGCCCATTAATGTCACTACCCCTTTATAGGAATGGTCACATAGTGGGCACCCCATACCACTACCTTCAACACACATATGCATGAGATGAGAGAGTACCCTATTCCCATGCAGCCCTCACACAGTGATTCTTTCCAAATTTGTAGTGGTACACATTGTGTCTAAAATTATATTGTAACCAAAAACACCATGAAGAGCCCACACTACAATGTCCAGAAGAAATTAAAGTCAACAGTGTACATCAAGCTGACACACTAAGAAAAGCGTCAGGAGAAGGTAATTTACTCTCTGAAGGCTGGCATGTAAACATGGTAGGAATAACTGATGCACTGGGTGAACACATCTTAGCATAAGAACACAAGAACTTTGACAAACACTGGGGTATCTGGATGCCTTGAGAGGAATACAGTAACTTTGTAGCAACCAATTCCAAAGAAAATGATATGGTGAAATATATTGATTATATATAAATATCTAGAGTCCATGAGCTTGAGGATTCTAAATAGAGAAATGACATGGAGAGGAAATATTAGTACCCTGATCTGATCTGTGTGCATATGTTCAAATATCTCACTGGATCCAATAACTATGGATAATTAGGTTAATAGAAAGAATTTCAGATGTGCTGCAGAAATGATCAATGGTTAAGAGTGAGTACTGCTCTTCCAGAGGATGCAAGCTCAGTTTCCAGCACCCATATCAGATTGCTCCCAACAGCCTATAACTCCAGCTCCAGAGGGACACACATCCTCTGGTCTCCACAGGTACCCACATATATGTGCACATACCCCTACACAGACATACAATTATTTTATCTATCCAATGGAGATGTTATTATCTACTCCATGGTTTTGTTGGTAAGATTAAATAAAAAAAAGATGCAGCTGCAGAAACAGTACACGGTGCTGGAGAGATGGTTCAGCAACTAAGAACATGTACTGCTCCTGGTCGAGGGCCCGAGTTCAGTTCCCAGCATATGTGTTAGGTGGCTCACAATCACCTGTAACTCTGGCTTCAGGGGAATCCAATGCCTCTGGCCTTAGCAGGTACATGGATTTATGTGTACCTACCCCACACATACAAAGCAACACACAGTGCCACCAAAAGGTCAGTATTACATAAATGGGAAGTCTAAATAATGTAAACATCATTTATTCACAAACAAGATCAGGAAAACAGCCCACACCATGCATTTCTTCCACAAAAACAAAGACCGGGGAAATGGGATAGTGTTTAAAAAAGAAGAAAGAAAGAAAAAGAAGGTCTATAAATAATATACAAGAGTGGATAGGAAATGTATTGCAGAATCTATCACTAGGGGACAATGTTAAAAACCTGAAGTCTTCACTGTTTCTGGCTATTCTCCAGGATATCTTCATTTTCCTGGCCATTATCAGAGGAGTCAGGGCATTCAATCTCATTTCTGACATCCAATATTGATTGATGAGCTTGGACGGATCACTGGCATCTTGCTGGCAGGAGCTACTGTTTCCCCTCAGCCTTCTCCTCTGAGGGCCAGCACAGCCCTTCCTGAATTCAGCCCTGAACCACTTCCAAAGTCATTTGCTTAGTAAAAATGGGCTGTTCTCACAAACTGCACTCAGCTTGAGTTCACCTTTCTAACCTTCAAATATTAGAACTCACTCCACAGAAAATGATTCTGGGAAGCTAATCAGAATGCCTGCTTTCTGTTCTGAGGTGGACTCATTCTCCCGAGCACACATGTCTTTTCAGGAGACATTGACCTCAAAAGTGATTGGCTTCTGATGATACTTCTATTTCTTATTTCTGTTTTTAAATGAAAAAAAAAATCCAATGTATTTCAAAAGTTGAAGAGAACAGTCCTAATATTTACAAGATAGTAACGTTTTTAATAATGGTGTTTAAATCTTTTCTGCAATGATTTTTTTTAAATATCACCACAAGGTGAATGGAGGATAACTTTTGTGTGTTCCTTAAAAATGTTAATATTTTTCTATTTATTTATATGAGTTCAAAGTAAGACAATGAGGTTTATGCTTTAAAATAAGGAAATCCATAAAGGTATGAAGAATTTGTGGTATGAAAATAACTGAAGGAGTTTTCCTGTCTTCTCTGGAAATGTTTGAAATCCCAGTAACATTTATTTGAGCATCTAGTAACTGTCTGCTATGTGCCAGTCATTCTGCTCAATGAAATGGAGAAGGCAGATGACATGTACCATGAGAAGCTTGCTTTCAATAAACTTGCAATCAAGTTGGATGTAGAAAACCTACTGTGCATGAAATTAAAAACAAATTAAGCAATTAAGAATGAATTTGGTATTGACTAAAAGTATAAATTGGAGATTAGTGAGGAGAGAGTGCTCTGTGGACCAGATTAGCTAAGGGAAGATTTATTGAGCTTGCCTTTGGAGAGGAGGCTTTCAGGAGGTAAAAGGGAGGATGTCGATCTGCAGAAGGGGACTAGCCAAGACACCAGTGAGGCACAAGACTGTCAGCAGCAAAGGGCATATACAAGCAGGGCCAGAGACAGGCCTCGAGAGAGGCCATTACATTCATAAGCACTATGAAAATTAAGCTGATTTTCAGTTATTGGTGGACAAATGAATATAAACACATGAATTTAAAATAATGAACAGAATTGCACCAATAGATGTCTTGACTTATAGGCACATTAGGACAGAAGAGAGAGGCTGGGTGCAGGTAGGCCAAGAAAAAAGTTGTGGGTTTAATTCAAGTGTGAACTGGGAATGCCCAGAAACAATGAGCAAAAAGAATTTGGGGGAGGAGTTTAAAATGTGTTTTTATTAATTCTTTGAGAATTTCCTATGATCCATTTGATCATATTAACACACATACTCTTCCTTCCTCCCAAATCCAACCCCTGTATGCTCTTCTCCCAACTTCATGTCCTTTTGGTTTTTGTTTTTTAAATAACTCACAGAATCCAATTAGTGCTGCCCATTCACTAGTAGGTATGGAGCTTTCCACTGGAGTTTAGTCTAACCTGCCAGGAGCCATATCCTTAAAGAAACTAAGACTCCCTCTTCCAGAAGCCATCACCCTTCCAGAGCTCCTAAGCTGGGGGTGCAGCATGTGAGCTCTGCCCTCTCCAATGCTAAAACCTCAGTGGGCTTGACCCTCTTGTGCAGGTCTTATGCAGGCAACCACCATTGCTGAGAGTTTATTAGTTCAATGGTCCTGTCATGTCCAGAGTGTACTGTTTCACTTCCTCTGGTCCTTCCCAACCACCAGCTCTTACAAACACCTGTCGCATCTTCTGTGACACTTCTTCATCCTGGGGGAGAGGTGATAGAGATGTCCCACTGACATGTGCTCTCTGCACTTTGATGTGTTGTTTTTGCATTCATTGCCATCCAATGCTCAAAGAAACCAACCTAATGAGGATGAATGATGACAGATTTAGCAAAAACATACATTTATGAAGAAGTTAGAAGAAAGGTTGGGAGGTAAATTGTCGACTACCATTTTTGAACTACATTGGTGTCCAAAGGTTTGAGCATGGATGGGGAAGAACAGGGATGACATTAGTGAAGAGGAAATAATTGTGGGAAGAGGCTAAAACAGGAGAGGAGATAGAGGAATAGAGTCCAGACAGATGTGTATACCATGAAGTGGATGCAATTCAGTAATAGATTGGATAGGAGTGGTATAGGAGCAGATGATATTAAGGACAACATCAAGCTTCTGAAGACACAGAGTGGACTATGAAGTGAGTGCCAGGACTGATAAGTAATTCACCAAAGTTGGTAACAAATTAAGTTCAAATCTGGCATGGGAATTTGAAGTGTCTTTGAAGCATTCAGGTGAAAATACTACCTACTCTGCAGATGCCTGGTCAGAGAAACACATCCAGGAGTGACCCCTCCCTTCCCATTCCCATGACAGCTGCCTACATCTGCAGACACTCCACAGTCACAGCTACCACAGGAAGAAGGCAGCATTAGCTTCTTGTAGCCAGTAGGTAAAAGTCAGGCACATTTCTGAACACTATACATAGGATAATCCCAACCCAGCTCTAAACATCAATCAAAGCAAGCTTGAGAGATTCTGGGAAGGAGATAAGCATTGGGGGACATCACCGTGCATATCAGCATGGATATTATAAAGCTACAGCACAGTACAAGTGCAGAGTGAGGGGAAAAACCATAGTTTTGAGTCTGAAGAAATATTGACTGGCCAGATGGAGGAGGAAGAGCCTGGAAAGAAAACCTCCAAGAAGGAGAGGCCAGGGAAATAAAAGGGAAGCTAGTAGGTGGGGGGTCATAGCAACCATTTCAGGAAGTGTTCTGAAGTGAGAAGATATTCATCAGGAACCTGTTGGATTTAGAAAGACAGAGGTAGCCACCAAGATCGGAAAAGAAGCCTCTGTGCACACCAGCAATAAAGCTAAATATGAAAGACACAGAAAGACAGCAGGAGTCATCTGAGCTGTGGTCAGGAGGCTAGAGACAAGGGAAGCCAGTGAAGGGAGGTTTGTGCATATTGACAATGCTGCTTTGAAGAAGAGAAAGTCATGCTTACTTAATTTTATTTAAAAGTGAGGACCCAACTCAATGGAGCAGCTTAAGTATCTAGAAGATAGCAGTTTGTCAAGAATAAGTGGTGAAACATTGGTGGGCCATAAAATAATGTTTGGGTTGGAAATGCCACTTTAATAAATGGCATAGAATAGAATAGAAAATAATAATATTGTATATACTAAAATACCTCACGGAACTGTTGTTTCAGGGATGTGGATGGGTATGTGGCCTTAGTTTTCAGTTTGGACAATGAAAGAGTTCAGTCTGGGCCAAAGTCCAGATAACTTGGAAAATAATGACATCAGAAAAGAAATACAAAAATAAAGAAACAAAGATGGATATAACACCCATAATCTCAGCCTTTTGATAATCACAAGGCTTCAACACTAGCTGAGGAGCTACAGACAGTTGATGGCTGATGGCAGGGGAAATGTCAGTTTTCTTCAGTGGTGTGGCCCCTTAGTAGGGTGCCCATAGTCCAGCAGATGGTCCTACACCTATATACATAGGGGCAGCATTAACTGGACTGTGAACATGTAAAAGAAAAAAAAGGACGTAAAGTTGGAAACAAATGTAGGGATGTGTCCTGGAAGAGTTAGGGAAAGGAGTGTGAGTAGATATGATCTAAACACTTTTTTGTGTGTGTGTGTGTGTGTGTGTGTGTGTGTGTGTGTGTGTGTGTGTGTTTATGAAATTACCAAAGAATAAATTTTGAAAACAAACAAACAAAAGTGAAATGAAGCAGTGAGTGAGAATGGAGTAAATTTTAAGATGAGTTTAAGGCAAAAGTAAAATATTCCAGTGAAAACACACCATGTGTGGGTGAGCTGTCGCCCACAAAGCTGGGCTAGAGAGATGGTCTTCCTGGACACCCCTGAATCCATTGTCTTTTCACAGACTATAATATGAGCACCATATGATGATGAGCTATTGTTACATCCTCTCCACTCTCAAAATGTCCTGCACACAGTGAGGATTCATTAAATGCCAAATTTAGTGACTACATTAATGCTAGATACTGAAATTATAAAATCCAGAAGTCATTGAGAGCAGGCTAACTATAAAATGATTTAAGCCTTCTACAGAAAAACTGCAGCAAGCCATAGTCCACATGCTTGGTTCCAGAAAGAAATTTCCATTAGAAACCGGGGTATGCACCCGTTGTCAGTCAGTTTTTGAAACAAAAACTAACTTTGGCTGGCATGAGCAGAAAAATCGATTGAGTATTGGATAGTTCATAATTGCCAAGAAATTAAGGTTTGGAAAATAGTCAAGAACAAGGGAAGCTAATGCATTAGCCTGGAGCAGACCCAGAATATTCATACTATGAAGCCAGACCACTCAGGACACTGTCACCTCTAACCCCTAGATAACCCAGATGTAGCTACTACCAGCATGGACATTAGTCAGTGGCAACTCCTGTTTCTCTAACCTTGCTCATGACTGTGCTTGACAGTCTCCTATTCCAATTCCACTCCTAGTTCCTGATGCAAGATTCAGAGCAGTTGCATGGGGTTGGTGGAGTCTGGGCTTTGTTTTTGAGCCTACCTGCAAGGAGAGATAGGAAGCTGAATATCTGTGCATCTAGCACTTTAAGTTTTTATTGAGGAAGACAGGCTAATTCATTTCCAAGCAAAAAGAAGATGCTGGCTGTCAAGCAGTAAGTGATAAATATCCGCTACATAATAAATGATATATAATCCCATAAATTCCATAGCCACTGCCCGTTACCAGCTTCCAGTACCACCTTGAACTGAACTGATTGCAAAAGAAAGTCTTGTGCTACAAACATGCCAGGTACTTGATGTTGCAGTCAGTGTGATACCTGGTCAAGTTATTCTTGAAGGATGCACACATGCTAAATCACCCGCAAGTGACAAGTGAATGACACCCCTTAATTGAAATCACTGACCCTGAGATTTATGTCTTCTTACCCCAGAAATGGTACTGTCATCATTTCAACTTGTTGGTGGATGGTTCTGGCCCCTTAGTTTAAATAGTGCCAATCACTTCAGTAATTGCTTTGGAGTCCACATGCAACATTTCCAGCCCCATGAACCCTCTCTCTACAGTCTCCTTCATGAGGACTCTCTGCTTTTCAGGCATTCATTTGAGATGACCTTGCCCCATGCCAGCCCACTTCTCATCTCTGCCAATTTTCATACAGCACACTTTTACCAGTCCACAGACTTCATGCCCTACCTGACTGCACCAATTCATTTTACTTAGGATAAGGATGGGTTTCTACCATCCAGACAGGCAACCATTAACTTCTAATCCATCTATAGAAAATCTGTATCATGTGGATAATGCCTGATTTGCAAGCTTTACCATCCACACAGAATAAGCCCACTGGTGTTCACCTTTTGTTCTTCGTAGGTTCACCAAAAACTATCCCTGAAAAATAGAGTACATGATAAAATCTTTGAGAGAATGCCAAAGGTTCCATTTAAAAGAATAGCCATTACCACTCAGAAAAGGTCAATAGGTCTTAAATTAACAATCCAAAATGAAAAGCAAAAATGTAAATAATTTTCTGCTGCACTGAGAATATAGCTCAGTTTTGAGGGCTTGCTTGGCACACATAAGACCCTGGGTTCGATGCCCAGCACTGCATAAGCCAGGGATGGTGCCATTCCCCATAATCTCAGGACTTGGGAAATGGGAAAGAAAAGGATCAGAAGTTCAAGGTCATCTTTATCTACCTGGTGAGTTTGTCTCTGTTGCTAAGTGTGCTTTTTTTGTGCTCTCCATAACAAAACATCCCATAGCATGTAGCACATTGTTGCCCCAGCTCCTCATCACCTAGATGTTGTGTCAACACAGACATGTTCCCTTGTAGACTTATATGAAGATGCTCCAGGAAGTTATTCCTGAAATAAGACTGTTGGACTGTGGGGCAAACTCAGGCCTGCCTTCCCTGCCAGACGGCTTCACCCAAGGCCCATGCCAGCTCACACCCCACAGTCATGAAGATAAGTCCGGCCTCCATCCTTCCTTTAACACTTGATGTCACACAATTTATACCTAGGTTTAGAAAAAACAACGAAGGGGTCATTTTAATTTCCACATCTCTGGTTATTAGCAGGTTAGAACCATCATATCCATTTTTAAAATATTTGTGTTTCTTGGATTCTTTAACCATTCCCTGCTGTGACTCCTGTCTTTTCCTAATAGAACAGAGAAGCCCATTATAGAGTTTAGATAATATTTTCCCCTTTGTTCTAGACATCACCGACATCTCTTCCATGGGGTCCCACAACAGACATCCTTAGTGTTTGGCTAATCTACTAATTTTCACCTAATGGTCTATCATCTCCCAGTGTGATCTGTTGTCAAAGTGCTTTTTACAAAACTGGAACAATCCACTCTCAGTATGTGAAGATCCCTCAGCCTGTAGTTTTTGCTCCACAACTGTGTTTTTGTTGTTGTTTGTTTGTTTTTGTTTGTTTTTATTCCTTCCTGTTAGTTAATTACTCATAAATGACTCCTGGGTCAATGGCTCCTAAGGCAAAGATCTCAAAAAAAAGTTCATTGTTGCTTTGTGTGGTTTTACTTGGTATAATGCTTGACCTTTCCGAACAATAACTTCCACTTTCCCTTACTGAACCCTCTCTAGCAAGGCTGGGTAGTACAAGCTTATAATCCCAGCTACTCAGGAGGTGAAGGAAGGGAGATTCCAATTTCAAGGCCAACCTGGGCTACATAGTTCGAGGCCAGCCTGGATAACTTCATGAGAAACTGACGCAGAATAAAAAGTTAAGAGTTTTGAGATGCAACTCAGCAAAGAGACACTGCCTAGTGAGCACAAGATCCTGGGATCACTCCCCAGCCTTGGAGCAGAAGAAAGGGAGAAGAAGGAAGAGGAGGAAGAGTACAAGGATGAGGAGGAAGAAAAAGCAGCAGTGGTAACAATGTCCCCCACCCATATTTAATTTCACAGGATTCATACTTAGAGTTTTACAAACCATAAGCCTCTAACTTTATTGACATGGAGGAAATGCTTGCTTGTCACCTGTGATGGACCTATGCCTAAGTTATAGAGATAAATCAGAAAACAAAGTCCAAAAAAGGCAAAAAAAACAAAAACAAAAACAAAAAAAAAAACAGTACATTATATCTTCATAGAAGTTCCATCCAATACATCTTGGGATAAGTAGCTATTCAGAATGGCTAATTGGCTTCTCTGCTTCCAATGTAAACACAGAGCACTTGGTTTGCATGGATCTTGGAAGTGTGGGTAGTGTTAGTAATTCTGAGGAAAAATAAGACTATTTCTAAAACTGGTTTTATTTTATTATTGGTAACTACCAGCTGAATATGGAGATAGAAAAGTGCTGTGAAACAATCTTTGTACATTGTAAATATTTGTTACTCTCATTGGTTAATAAAGGGCTGACTGACCTATTTAGTTGGGCAGGAAGAGACTGCATGGGAGAGCCAAACTAGGAAGACAGGAGGAGGATGGGAAGAAGAAGGGTAGAGTCTCAGGAGTCTTGAGCAAGAAGCAGAGGAAGCAGGTGATGAATATGCTGTACTGAGATAAGGTACCAAGCCACGTGGTAAAACATAGATAGAAATATGGGTTAATTAAAATTGGCTGAACATATATAATTAATAATAAGTCTCTGTGTGGTTATTTGGAAACTGGCAGGCAGGACAAAAAATTCATCTACAGAAAAGGTTACTGAAGGAAAGGAGGAAGAAAGATAGAGGAAGTGGGTAATTTAACAAGAACTTGGAGCCCAGAAGCAGATCATAGAAATGAACAAGAAATAAGACCCCATGGTCAAGGGAGCTTGTTGAACAAGCATGACAACTTGAATTTGGATTCCCAACACCCAGGTGAATATCTGGGTATGGCTAAGTGCATGCCAATAACCCCAACACCATGAGCAGCAGAGACAAAAGGATCTGTGGAGCTTGATGGCTGGCAGCCTAGCTCCAGGTTCATCGAGAGGAATAAGGTGGGGAGAGACTGAGAAGGATACCTGACATCCTCCTTTAATCTGGGGAGCAGAGTATATATACTGCATATATGCACCTGTACATACACACATGCACATACACCACACTCATACACATGCAAACAAAAGAAAAAAAAGAAGAAAAAGAAAGAATGAAGACATACTTCACTATGAGGCTAGAAGGACACATACACTTATGGAACCCCTACTATGCCTCAGTGCACTGTGCCAGGATCCTATACAGTATCCTTTTAATCTCAACCAAGGCCACCATCTCCATTTTTCTAGAAGGCATGTTTAAGAGATTGATTGGTTTTTTTAGGTTCAAATATCTGGGAAAGGGAAAAGCAAGAATTTTCCACTGACATCCATAGGCCACCTTCCTCCACTCCATGGAGAGAGAATATCGTTAAGTGTTCGTTCCTAATCTGACCAGCCAATTGGGTCCTAGAGCATGGAAAAAAATATTCTGCTTCCCCCTTTAAATGCAGTATGAAGTCCTTGTCACTAAAAAGCATCTGAATAATCTTGTGTTTGGAGGTAGAGAAGATCTAGGGAAGTGAATATTTCTGGAGAACTAACTGACATTCCCTTGATAATATACAGTGACTTTATGCATGGCCAATGTTAGCTTCTATCCAGGTAGGGAGCATTAATGTGACTCCAATGACAGCACAGCTGCTGAGCCTGGAATCTTCAGGCCAAGGTCCATACAATTTGATTTCTCTGCACTCATGCCTTGGAGAATCATTTAGTAGAATCGGAAGTGTACTATGTGCCTGTGGTTCTCCCAAACATGAAAGGATGGGTGACTTGTACCCAAGAGTGCTCTTCTCCTTCTATAACCTTCTATAACCTTCTATAACCTATGCCCCTCTAGAACCTTCCCCCTTGTATGCTTCCCTCAGCTCCAGTAAGAAGCATGAAAGGGCATTTGCATCCAGGGGGGAAGTGCATCAGGCCTGGATAAAGACCTTGAGGTTAAGTTCAATAGTCTCCCTAAGGTGGCCTGCTTTTAACATGATAAAGACTATGGCTGTCAACCCTGCAGCTCAACCCACTAGTCCTAGTCCAGAGTCCTTGAGTTAGTGCTTCCCCTATCACTCCCAAATTCATAGAAGCTGCTCAATCCAAATCTCTAGGCTGTGGCCTAGGCACCTACATGTTTCTCAATAACCCCTTAGAAGTATTTTTACACTTATTTATTGTGTGTGTGGAGTAGGGGTGCATATGTGCCACGGCACACATGTGTACATGTGGAAGTAACAGGATGACTTGCAAGAGTCCATTCTCTCCTCCATGCAGGATCCAGGGATGGAACCCAGATCACCAGGTTTGGTGGTAGGTGTCCCTACCCAATGAGCTATCTCACCAGCACCTCCTTGCTGATTCTTAAGGAGCAAAGTTAGCTTAAGGACCCCTGAGATGCAGATGGAGAGTGTTCTAAAAGGAGAAGCATAGCCTCCACGGAGAAGATTCACTTGCTGACAAAGGCAGGGAATGCTAATTATTTGGGTCAGCTCTACAAAGCCAACGCAAACACAGAATTGGAAAATGCCCAGCCATGGCTTCTAGAAGCACACAGGGTTATGCTCTTGCAAGCTTCAGCCCATACTAATTTCATCAAATGATGAGCATAACCTTGTTCTACGTGAGTTTCTGTTTGAAGTCACACAAGTGGAATATGCACTGTTGATACATTAATAATGAGCTCATGGCCAGCAAGTCTGTGACTCATTGTGAACGACGCATGTGTTTCATCTGTAAGGCACATCACAGCCTTCCTGCATTTGGAAGCACTTCAGCACTGTGCTCAGGGCCATTTTAAATGGTGAGGTCACCAGTGCAAAGGAAAAAAATGAAGGGGGAAAAGCAGCAAAAAAAAAAAAAAAATCCTTACTCATGAAAGCAAAAAAGAAACTATATCTCTGCTCAGAACACACATGCCAGGTGATTCAGAATTTTCACAGCTTTGGGTGTGTTTGCAAATGACCTTAGAGATGATGCAAGTGCTGATTTTTCAGGTTACAAATAAATCTTGGGCAGTATGCAAATTTACAAATTTAGATCCCACAAATAATGATGGTGGTCATTTAAATTTTACTTTAAACATTTTAGTATTACTTTCTTTATTCTCTAAGTAGTCCGAGTTTTTGCTATTCCATAGACTTCTCCTAAATATAGTAATCTATGTAATAACAACTAGGTACCATGAACTTTTTCTTTGTGGCATTTACACAATAACTATTGCATCTTTGAGGCTCATTGGTGAAGTGTATGTGGTACTACTCAGCCAGGCCATAGAAGGATGGTTTTCAAGGGGGATATAAAATAATGCAAACAGAAACTGGGACTCTGGCAAGGGTGCTCCACATACAACTTCCAGAAAACTGCATTTTCAGTAATAGTTACCTTTCTAGAATTAAAATCCTCATGGTTGGTGCCTTTCACCAGATTTGTATTTTGCTATATTTCAGTAATAGCCTATCAATTTTTCTTTTTTCTTTTGACATAATTTCATCATTTCCCCCCTAAAAACATATACATACAAGTAACATACAGATGGAGCAGATTGTATTTATGTACTTAGGAACAGACACATGAATATATATATATATATATATATATATATATATATATATATATATATATGATATAAACAATTAACATGGACTTGCAAGAGAACAAGAAGGAACATGGGAGAGGAAGCGGTAAGGGAAAGGGGAAATAATGGGGACTACTTTTGTATGCCATAGCTCACTGCCCCTTTGATCCTGTGATAAGTCTGGAACTTAAACAAGGCAGGAGCTATTTTGATTCCCAGCACTGAAATGAAAGTCTAGAGGCCAAGAGAGCTGGTACACAAGCCCAGGTCTTTTAGCTCCAAAGCCCTTGTTTTTCCACTATGCTATAAAAGCAGGTCATTGTGCTGATGGTACCACACGCCCGTCTGGTCATCCAGGTAAAGATGCCTCGGAGAAATGGGGTGCAGTGGTAAACTGGCAGAGCATGCCTAACACTGGAGACCATGCAAGGGAGCAGAGCAGGCTCAGCTCCGGACATAGAGGGGGCTTGGAAACGATTTGCATCAGCTACACAATGGTGCCGTTTCTGAGTAGCGAGGTTTGCTTTGAAGTGTTTCCATCAGGAGGCAAGCATGGACTGGGGCTCACCGGTGTACTTTTTGTAGGTAATGAGGCAGAGAAGAAAGAAAAGACCGTGTTTGACCTAAAGATTAGAGACCCGCGAGAAAGCTCCATACAAACAAGTAATCCAGTTGAAGTTGAAGAAGACAGATGGAGAAAGACCCAGAGATGCCACTGAAAAAGACATAAAGATTTGTCATGCAAAATAGAAGGAAGATGATCCCATGCACTTAGGACTACTTGGGTAATAGTTGCAAACTCTGAGCATTATAGGGCAATTAAACTCCTAAAGCCACCACAGAGCAGGTTCCTTGTATCTTAAAAGAAATTAGGAAACAGGGCTGGGGAGATGCTTCAGTCAGTTAAGTGATTAATCTGTAAGCACAAAGACCTGAGTTCACATCCCCGGGACCCACACACAAAACATCAAGGGTAGCAGTGAGCTCTTGTAATCTGAGCAGGGAAGGGAGGTGTCTAGAAACAGGGATCCCTGAAGCTCACTGGCCAGGCCAATTGAATAGATGAACTTCACAGAGCAACCCTGTGTCCAAAAGCAAAACAACAACAACAACAACAATAATAATAATAATAAGTGAAGAGCCATGGAGGAAAGACAGTGTTGACCTCAGGCCTACACACACACACACACACACACACACAGACAGAGACAGAGAGACAGAGACAGATTCACAGAGACACAGAGACAGAGAGGGAAGAAGGGAGAGAGAGACTGAGAACAGCAAGATCCTGTGAGACAAGAATCCACTGGCAGAGTTGAAGGCCAGAGTTGATGTGGATGTGTTTGCCTTTCCTGAATGATTTTTGTGGTAGCAATGACGGAGAGAAACTGGGAGTGGACACAACTAGAGTGGACAGCATCTGCCCATGGTCATTCAAGCAGATTCCTCATGGGCTCTTTGCAAGGAGCCAATAGAATGTTGTTTGAAAGCAGATTTTAAACTGCAGAACAAATACATTCAAAACAGTATTTTTGTTATGAAAACAGAAAATTTTGGAGAGCAACATGGGACTGAAACAAACATTTAGAAGCTGCATTTGCTAAAAGCGGTTGATGCCTCACTTGGCCTGGGAGGGATGTTAAAACCAGCGTGGGTACCTGATGTCTCTGTGTTGACCCTATATGTGTATCCTCTTTACTTTGGCTGAGGGGTGGAGGTAATTTACTGTTGCTTTGGATTCTAGGAAGAATAAGACCTTGCAGGTCAGAGCCCATGTTCAGAGGAGGGCAATTATCCTTGAGGACAGGGCAAGCTGTGCTTTGAGACATGACCATCTTCTGAGAACCAGATTCATCTCCCTGAGCACTGACAGCTGCAGGACTCCCTCAGCCACTTGGCAGAGACAGAACTCAGTCATCAGCCAGACCACCTTTATTGGTGAAATTATTAAGGCCACTCCACGTAGTTAAAAGGGAGGTTTATTTTGTGGGGTAACTTACAAATGAAGGGATAGGTTGTAGGGTCTGGCAAAGGTATGGCGCAGTCCAACGGTATTCTCTGGAGAACTCTGCTTGGTCAACCTCCAGTGTCCAGGGTCCCAGAACCAAGAGAGACCTCTCCTCTCGATCCTGGGTCTTCCACTTCCTCCCTCAGCCCCGCCTTGTGGGCGTGACCATTACCGAAGCCTCGATGGGGGTTGGAACTTCCAGGCCATTGCTGGAATGGCTACCCAGTACACACCTTGACTGTGATTGCACAATTATGCATAACCCCCCCCCCAGCACCAACTCTACCTCTATTTATAAACTTGAATCCATATCAGTAACCAGAAGACAGACCAGAGCTCAGTGGATACCTTTATTAGTTTCTCTTCCCAGTGTTCTCAGTGAATAAATCTCTCTGCTTTTCATTATTCCCAGGAATATTAAAGATGCATAGACAACCCAAGCTTTTAGAAACCCAGGTTTTTGCCTTAAATTTTTCTGCTATGACTTGATTGCAATGTAAAAACATTAACTTTTCTAAAAGGAAAGATGTACTAGAAAGTACTGACATGATACACGGGATGAGATCACTTGTCTGGGAAGCTTAAAGCGAGTAGGAGTTACTGACGTTTGGTCACAAAAACCAATAGAACCTTCTGGAGATTGGGGGCATATAGCATGGGGAAATGGGCAGTTTGCAGCTTCTGAGAGGAAAGAGGAAGTGAGAATCTAGTGAAGACAAAGTTCTAGCCATCCAGATCGGTGCATTTCTACTCTAATCCTGCTGTCCATGAAACAAGAAGAAAAGCAAGTACCTTAAAGAAGAAACCTTGAAGTCCAGGTTGGGACTCTCTAAGGACAGCATAATGGTGGATATTTATACAAGATCCGGAGCCAACTGCCTAGCAATGGATCCCAGATCTACCACTTTCAGTGCACGGGATAGTTCTCTATCTCTCTGTGCCAAATGCTTCTTCTTTAAAACAGGGATCACCTGTAGCTGTCCTGACAGGAGAAAGGATAGTCTTAAGGTAAGGCCCTTGTATCCCTCCTTTTGGATATCAGACTAGTGAAACAATGGCCTTCAAGGAACCAAAATTTCCCCCAAGAGTCTCTTACTGGGAGTAGGAAAAGGCTGGGGCTTTGGTGTCAGCCAGAGGAGGAACTTGTCTCCTAGGAAGAGATCTCACAGCAATCAGACTACCCTGCTGGAAAATTGGTGTCTAGGCAATGATGGGTCAGAGATCAGCAGGGCCACACCCTGAACAGAACTGCTTAACTATTCATACGTCTTGCCTTCTACTCAAATCCACACCTCATGTCAGCACCTCAAGGGTAGACTTGGGTAGAAATCACTAGATCTTTTTGTTTCTCTTTCCAATGTGGCCACATTGAATAATTCTCCCTTTTAAGCTTTTCACCATTATTTGACTTTAATTGATTTACTGAGGACAACTGGATGAGCCTAGCTTATGGCTCTCAGGTCCCAAGTCCTAACTGTTACAACTCTAGCAACATACCCACCTGAAGATTAAAGAAATTATAAATCTAACCTGCTTGCTGAAATGAGTGTCTATATGTGCTCAGTAAATATTGGAATGCATCAATTCTACCTCCCATTTTATCAATGGGGGTGTTGAAGTCTGGAGAAGTTGATTCATTTAAAATTTTAGAATTTTTTAGCTCTCACTAGTCTGCCTATTAACAGCAAAATTATGGTTCCTTCTGTGTCTGAGAGGCCTAGCCAGCAGCTGCACCCACATCTATACTGGCAATGAGAAGGACCCAAGAAAGAGGAGTTTACTCACAACAGATCAGACAAGAGATCAAGAAACCAGAGGATCAAACAGTCCAATCTGAGCTTGAAAGGCA
Organism: Onychomys torridus; assembly: GCF_903995425.1. Classification (NCBI taxonomy): domain Eukaryota; kingdom Metazoa; phylum Chordata; class Mammalia; order Rodentia; family Cricetidae; genus Onychomys; species Onychomys torridus. Next base: position 46,308,435 of record NC_050449.1, read on the forward strand.
GATCTTAGTGCTTTGAATCCTTTCTTGGAAGCATTCTCTGACAAGGAGGCCTGCCATGGTGTGGGCATTGACGACCATCTAAATATCCACCAGGAAATAGCAGAGTTGGAGAAGGCAGAGTGGCAGATGGGGAGGTGTGCAGAGTTACCCCAAGAAAGGAAAACAGAACCCACCTATTAGCTCGCGCACTCTCTATTTCCACGTTGGAATGGCTGGCTGGTGTATGCGTCCTCTCTTTTTTCCCTTCTCCTCACCCAGCACTGTTCTTGGCGACGCTTTTTAATCCTCAAGCAGATGGCTGCAGTTGCTATAATGACATCTGTTGCTGCTCTTTCACCTTCTAGCTTTGGCAGGAGCAGTTGGCAAGACAAGCTTGCAAGGTCTGTTGGTACCCAATAGTATCACTATCTGTCAAATATTGTTCTGGGCGAGGGTGGGATCTAGGCAGAGGAAATGTTAGTGCAAAACGGTCATGATCCCTAGGGCCTACTTGATCCAAAGCCTTTCTTAGAGTGGTTCCTCTCATGGGATCAGGGCCCGGAAAGAGGAGCACAGTGTGCTCTCTCACTCATCACTTACTTTTAGGCTAGAGGGGCCTGCTGACTGGAATCAAGAATGCTTGAATGCAAACAGCGGTACGTCTTTCAGATGGAGCATGGAGAATCCAGAGCAGCTAACCCCTGCTTTCCCAGAGTCACTCTGCAGATCATCCCTATGGTGGTTTGAAAGAAAATGGTCTCCAAAGAGAGTGACACTATTAGCAGACAGAGTAGATGTGGCCTTGTTGGAGGAAGTATGTCACTATGGAGGCAGGCTTTGAAGTCTTATATATTCTCAAGATACCAACCACCCAGTGTCCCAGTTCACTCCCTGATGCCTTTGGATCAAGATGTAAGGACTCTCAGCTCCAGCACCATGTCTGCCTGTATGCTGCCTTGCCTCCCGCCATGATGATAATGGACTAAACCTCTGAACTGTAAGCAAGCCACTCCAATTAAATGTTTTCCTTTATAAGAGTTCTTATGGTCATGGTGTCTCTTCACAGCAATAGAAACCCTAACAAAAACACTCCCCAGCCTGGCCAGGGTCAGTCCTCATGAGGTCTGGAGGTGCATATAGAGGGCATTCAGTATCCCATCTACCTCAGCTGGGTGGAATCACATGCAATCACTAGCCAGTCACAGGTGTTACCAGAGGTGTCAGGGGCAGGGCCCTGGCAGCACTTAACAATCTGGGCTTGACCATCAACCAAAGGGACAAATAATAGTGAAGCTCAGAGACAGGAGTGGTATCCAATGTGGCCACATCGGAAAAAGAAACAAAAAGGCACATCGACTGGGTGCTGATAGGAGGTTTAGGTCTAGACAGAAGGCAAGAAGTATGTATTGGAAAGCAGTTCCGGTCAGGATGTGGTCCCATCCAGCACTGGCCCATGACTGACTGGACTCTAGTCTCTTCAGCCAGGTGGTTTGACAAGCTTTTGGAACCCTGTGGTAGCCCTTTCTGGAGACATGTTCCCCCTCCCCCTTATACCAAGGCCCCAGCTCTTCCTTCTCCTGACCTGAGACTCCTGGGAAATTATAATTTCTTGGGGTCCACTATTCCATTGTATCTTCATTCCTGCCTGGACACGGTCCTTGTCTCAGCTATATTTGCTGCATCTTGGGAGAGATGGTTGCTCTGGGGTTTTTGTTGTTGTTGTTGTTGTTGTTGTTGTTTTCTGTTTCCATGTGTGCTCCTGGTAGAAGCCAGACTTGTGCCTCAAGCTCTAGCCGATTCACACTGAGGTCCAGGTTGCTATTTATCATCCAAAACCAGAGAAAACCACCAGAATGAGGTTGTGCGCATCTCCTTGGTGAGTGATCATCCCTGTTCTGAGGTTTTTGCTGCCAAGCCCACATCAAGTGTCAAGATTACTGGATGCTGAGCCAAGCCCTCTGAGAATTTGCGGTTGGAAGAGAAGATCTTCTCCACCACTTCACTGCCTTCATCAAATTACTACAAGAGAACTCTGTGAGCCATTAAATTGCTCTCTCAGTCATTGTTGGAAATCAGAAGCGACTCAGCAGTTATGGAGTAAAAGGCCAAGGCTCACAAGAGGCCAGCCTTTTCTAGTAGCCAACCACCTGTATCAGCTGACAGTCTGCGAGAGAAATGACATGATAATTCTTGAAGAAAATCACTTTAATGACAATACACAAAGGACATAAGGGAAGGTACCGTATTTATTTAATGTCCAACTGGGACACTCTTCTTGGGGTGGACCCACAGAAGGAATGCTAGTCAGGACAGAGATGCAAAGCCAGCAGACATGACACTCAATCCAGAGGTAGAGGACATAGCATCAACGGGCAGCCGGTGGTTACCAAGCACAAACAGCAAGAACAGGGGGACCCTGCTACCTGCCTTCCCTCTTGCCATGGTTCTTCTGCAGTGATGGAAATAACCAGACACCTTGATGACATCGCTAGAACATTGTTAGGAAGTAGTAAGAGGTGCAATCAGCAGACCAGCAATGCTAACCAGTGAAAACTACCTGGAAATCACTGAGGAATAGAGGAAGATGCCATCCCATAGAAAACATCTGTCTAGCAGCCAGAGGCTACTATGGGTCTTCTCATAAGGTGACCTGCAGAAGCTCCAAAATCAAAACCACCAAACATAACTAGTCAGAGGGACCCATGTGGCCATCATCATTAGCCAAAGAGCTATGCTTGGAACAGCGGGGTCCATGAGGCCTCTCGCCATCTCCCACAAGTAGAAAGCATCTGGTAAAACAGCGTTAACCTGGAGGCTCAGCTCTAATGGGGTTCTCTGAGGGACAGCATGAACTCCCCAAGAAGACTTGCCAGGGTGCATGTGGAGCCTGAAAGGAGAGAGATTATCTTTCCTATGGTAAGAAATAGTACAAGGGCTCTGCATTAACAGTGGCCTGAGAGAACAGAGCTGAAGAAGTAAAGAAAGGGTAGGAAGATGAAGGCAGGAATTATGGCTAATAGAGACCCGCCCCTGACCAAGCGCTGTCCTTAACATATGTAACACTGCCAACCGCTTGATTTGCATCACACAGTGAGGAGGCTACTGTTATCAAATCACTCATGGAAATAAGGAAAGTGATATACACAAAAAAAAGAGGAAGAGGGAACAAAGAGGAAGGAAGGCAGGAAGGAAGGAAGGCAGGCAGGAAGGCAGAGGAAGAAAGGAAGGAAGGCAGGCAGGAAGGCAGAGGAAGGAAGGAAGGAAGGAAGGCAGGAAGGAAGGAAGGCAGGCAGGAAGGAAGGAAGGAAGAAAGGAAGGAAGGAAGAATGGAGGGAGAGAGGAGAGGAGAGGGGAGGGGAGGGGAGGGGAGGGGAGGGGAGGAGAAACTTGTAAAATCACACAGTTAAATGATAAAGAAGTTAGGCCACAGCCCATGGTACTCCAACTTCAGGGCAATAGTATTCATGACACCTGAGGAGTCTGTGTTTCTCTTCTAAAACATGGCACCTGCAGGTTGTGCACAAGCAAACATCCCTTCTAAGTATTTGTGTGGGTTTTTTGTTTGCTTGTTTTACTTTTTGTTGGGAAGTAATATCCATGTATCAAGTGAGTAAAAATAAAATATATCTCAATAAAGCAAATATATGCCAGGCAGTGGTAGTGCAAGCCTTTAATCCCAGCACTCAGGAGGCATGTGCAGGTGGATCTCTGTGAGTTCAAGGACAGCCTGGTCTACAGAGCGAGTTCCAGGACAGGCTCCAAAACTACACAGAGAAACCCTGTCTCAGGAAAAAACAAACAAAAAAAAAGCAATGCACACCTAATTGCTACCAGAGATAAGAGATAGCACAGAGAGCTAGCAGAAGCCCCCACCTTCCCCGCTGTCCTTTGCAATCACTACCTCAGTGACATCCCTGCCCTGGAGATGAACTATCTTCTGTCTACTACCACTATGGTTTAGTTTTGTACTTTATATACTGTATACATACTGCTGTTTGTACTTGATATAGGTGAAATTGTGGAGGTTTGTTTTTTATCAACTTTACCTCACAATGCATTATATCTAGAAGCTTTATGTTGTAGCATGTACACATAGTCTATCTGTGGTCATGGCTGTATCACATTCCTTTTTATGAGTACACCACCATCTATTAACCAGTCTGCCAGGTGCCCATACAGCTCCCTTGAGTTCCTGAATGTGTCTTTGGTTGGTGCTAACCCATACACACTTCAGTTATGTTCCTACCTGAGAGAAAGGTCATTGAGTTTTAAACAGATGTGACCAGGACTACTTGTAGAAAGTAATCTTTTAATCAGTTTTCTAATTGCCCAATAGTTTCACCAACACTAGGTTTCCAAAGTCTTTTTCATTTTAGAATTGTCTTTATTTCAAAACACTCGATTGAATCTAACATATTGAGCTAGATCATCTGTCTTTCTTCACAGGTTTTTACTATTTATTATGCCCATTTGCACACCTTGGTCCACTACATATGTTGTGAGTATTGCAGCATTTTTTGCTCCATGATTTGCCTTTCCATTGACTTAATGGCAGTTTTTATTAAAAGCTGGGGTCAAATGTGCTTGAGAATTTAGCAAGGTATAGCAAAATTGCATATATGTTTTGGCCCAGCAATACCATCAGCAAATGTACAGGAAGATATATATATATATAAGAGTTTGTATGCCATAGCACTATTTACACAACAAAAGACTAGAAATAACACAAATTCCCATAAGTGCAGGGCTGGTTGGTTAAATTATAGTTCAGCCACACTACAGAGTACCATTCATTTGCAGAAAAAAAATGCAATAGTTCGCTATACAATTACATCGCTAAATGCCAAGAGAAAAAATTCAGAATGGTCTGTTGTATTCTTACCTTTCATGAAAAGGGAAAGGAGAAAAACGGGCATAAATTTGTACAAATATATTTTTCAAAAATTGAGAAATAATCTATAAACTAAAACAATTACTACTTAGAGAAACAAAACAGAGTCCAAGGGTCATGAGTCAGGAAGAAAGCCAAACCCTCTCTGGTTTATTTTTCTTTGGAGCCATGTAAGAATCATCTTAGATAATTATGAAATGCCATTAAGTGAAAATGAGCAAACAAAAAGCAATTTCTAAAAATTAAAAGCAATAAAAACAACTGGTGTGATCACATAAAAGGAAGTAATTTTAGGTGGTTTTCAAATACAATAATTTGACTACATACTTAGGTGGAGTATGTCTCCCTCAAATAAAAAGAATTTCAAAGAAATCTTAAAAGCATCCCTTTAATAACATAATCATACTAGATTTGAGTTTCTGAAAGTTCTAGCTCTCTCTCTCTCTCTCTCTCTCTCTCTCTGTCTCTCTCTCTCTCTCTCTCTCTGTCTCTCTCTCTCTCTCTCTCTCTCTCTCTCTCTCTCTCTCTCTCTGTCTCTCTCTCTCTCTCTCTCTCTCTCTCTCTCTCTCTCTCTCTCTCTCTCTCTCTCTCTCTCTCTCTCTCTCTCTCTCTGGTGTGTTTAGGATAGTAATAAGATATAACACTAAGCCGGGAGGTGTGGCACACACCTTTAATCCCAGCACTCGGGAGGCAGAGGCAAGTGGATCTCTGTGAGTTTGAGGCCAGTCTGGTCTACAGAGCGAGTTCCAGGAAAGGCGCAAAGCTACACAGAGAAACCCTGTCTTGAAAAAAAAGCCATTAATTAATTAGTTAATTAATTAAAAGATAGAACACTAAAAAATAAAATAAAAACACACATGCTACTAGAAACAAAAATTTTCAAATAAGAGAAAAGATCTAATTATACAAATATAAAGTTAGTGTTAAGTGAAAAACCTCATATTCCTAGATGTTATTTGGAAATACCAGTTTGAATGTTGTATATTTCCTCCTTCTACAATATCATAGCTATTCAATCTATACCCTGAAAAGGTATAAAAATCCTGACCAAACTGAAAAAAACATGACCTTGCCTGGCTTAGGAAAGATGATCAACCACATACAATTTTACCTTGGTATCATGGGAAACTGTTTGTCATATCCCCAAAACACAATTCCAAAATCTATGATATCTATATATAGCCTGACTGTATTTTCTTTTACACCTGTAAGCTATTTAGAATACCTAATGCAACATAAATGTTTTTAATGATTGTTGTAATGTACTGTTTAGAAAATAAAGACGAGAAAAATATCTGTATGTGTTCAATATAGATGCAATCTTGAAACTATGTTTTCCAACAGAGGTTGGTCAGATAAATGGGTCAGACCCCAGAGATACTGAGGACACTGTATAAGTGAAGGTTATAGACGTGTAAAAATGGCCTTTATCATGTCAGAAAAGGAGGTAGGTTATCATCAGAGTCTACTGACTTGTATGAAAATGGCACAACCACTAATTAGAGAGGGTTCTTTTGGCCCCAAATGGGACAATTTGCACATCAAATTAACAGTAACTGCAATATCCCAAAACATGCAATGAAGGTTGAAAAATCCATGAATTAATAATACTTAAATTTTAGCAAAAATTTGGGGTCTATTACAGAACATAAAAATACCTCAATAATGAATCTTGCACTTGTTATATGAGCCATATGCAGATTAGCTGAGTAGCTGATACGTTTCTTTTTTGTCTTTTTTTATGGAAGAATTTGAGTTAGTAAATAAAAATGGAAATTTTAACTTTCTTGGTTTTGCTACCTTTAATAAAATAATGAATTTAAGCAAATTATCAAATGGATCTAGTTGGCTAACTTCATTAGGTAAAATAATAATGGAAAATTTAAAATGGATTAAATTGGGCTGACAATATCTGAATACACTGAAATATTAAATGCATGTAATATGTTTTCACTTGTTGCAAGAACACAGATCAACATTCATTATAAAAGATGAAACCTGAACCTACCCAAACCTCCACTAAAATACTAATTGGAAAGCATAAAGCCTAAAGAATATAAGTGATGCATGCCTCAACAACGCAAAACTCATGATGTAACGTGGGAAACCCTACAGAGAAAAGAACTCAGCAGGGAAAGAGATCTAGAGATGCTGAAGATTCAAAAGCTGTAACAGTACTTTAAAATGTGAATCTCACTGCAGGGACACTAGCCAGCCAAGTATGCAAAAATTAAAGGTCATGCTTGGCTATTTGAGTACCATAAGCAATAGAACATTTTATGGATGACAATTATATTGTGGCTGTTTGTAAAACATTTCTTTGATATATTTACTTAAGCATTTACAGGTAAAATGATAGAATATGAGATTTTTTTCAAAAGAACTCTGTTGGGCATGCAGTTGATAACTAATTAATGGAGCAAAAACTCATTGAAGATCATCCTCTCTTCAGTGTTTCCCAGTGCCATCAGTGTATGATTGAGGCAGCTGTAATGTATGAGGTGCTCTGGGATTCTGTCTTACTGCATTGAACCATTTGACTTCTGATGCCAGTATGATGCTATCTCAAGTGTGGGAGATTGTTCATAAGTCTCGACATTTGATAATGAAAATTCTCTTACCCAAATCTTAAGAGTATTGTGGCTCTTTTTAGATTTTTGCTATTCTCCACAAATATTAGAATGAGCTTTTGAATTTCCATGCAGGAATCCATTTGGATTTTTGTCAAAATTATTGTGATAACCCATTATCTCTACTTCCTTTGGGTTTAACTTTCTGTTCTTTTTCTAATGGCTTGCCATGGTATTTATCAGTTATTACGGGTCTAGTTATTAGGCTGATTATATAATCTTTCTCTATCTTAATGGTTACATGCTTTTACTATTTTTTAGGGATTACTCTGAATATTTAATTATGTCACTTTTTTCTAGGTTTTGCATTTAATAGTTAGTAGTTTTGCCCACTTTCCAAAAACTGAAAGTCCTTAAAATATTTAACACACTTTCAACCTATATACTATGATGTTTTAGTATGTTTGGCGGGGGAGGAGGAAAGAGTTTATTTGACATACAGGTCATATTCCATCATTGAGAGAAGCCAGGACTCAAGCTCAGGGCAGGAAGCTGGAGGCAGGAAGCAGAGTCCATGGAGGAGTGCTACTTAAGAAAGCCAGCTCCCCACAACTTGCTCAGTCTGTTTTTTTATACAACCCAGAACCACTTACTCAGGGGCGGCATTGCCCACAGTTGGCTGAGTCCTCCAATATCAATCATTAACCATGTTTTTGAGTATGTTAAGTTAGTTTATTTTAAACTCACAAGATATTGTTACTATTGTACTAGTATTTACTTACTTCCTTTCTTTTTAATTCACCCTGAACCTTTCCAACTTAAAATCTTCAAGAATTCTTTTTATTCTTTCTTTCACTATGATATGGTAATGAAAGAATTATTTTAGTTTTTCTCGACTTAGAAAATTTCGACCTTCATTCTTAAAGAATATTTTTATATGGCAGCATTATTTTGCAGAGGAGGCATATGTGTAGGTGTACATAGAGGTGTGTGTGTGTGTGTGTGTGTGTGTGTGTGTGTGTGTGTGTGTGTCTGTAGGACAGAGGCAAACCTTGGGAGTCAGCCTTAGGAGCTATCCATCTTGTTTCTTGAAATAGTGGTCTGGAATTCACTAAGGGGGTTTAGGAAGGTAAGCACTGGGATTCCAAGTGCATGCTATTATACCAGGCTTTTTCCATGCATTCTGAGGGATCAGACTCAGGTCTTCATGCTTTCAAGACAAACCCTTCATTGATTCAGCTATACATTATCCATACCACGATGTTTTAAAATGTTGATTCTGATCCATCTGCCTCTCCTGTACTTCTGAGTGTGTAGACTTTCTGGCTGTATCCCCTGCTGCTTGCCTTCTCCTCCTTATTTTCCATCCTTTTGTTTCAAAAAGATTCATTCCTGATATCCATCATAACATTTCCCACAATATTTGCAGTTGTGTACAACAGCTCTTATGCTTACCACTGAGTTCTTAGTTTTAGTTACTGTGCAGTTTAGCTCGAGAATTTGTATTCACCACATCACACACACCCCAAACCTACCATTCTCTTGAATACTTTCCACTTCTTTGTTAGGATTTTTAATGTTGCATTTTGTGTATATGAACATAATTGCCATGGTTATCTTCACATCTTACTATATCTTAACTCAAACATCTAGAGTCCCCATAAGTCACTCCTGTTGCCTGTTATTTCTTCATGTTTTGTTCATGATGCCTTACCTCATACCCCTAGTTGCTTGTGATTATAAGCTTCACATTGTCTTTTCAATAGAAATTACGAAGGTCTACATGCTTTGTTTCTCCAGAGACAATTTCCATTTGTTTCTGGCCATTGGCAGAGCATTGGGCAGCATTCCCTAAGAAAGTCAGTTTACTCCTGGCTTAATTTTACCTATAGAGTTAGCATTTCCACATCTAATCCAGAGCAACAGGGATTCACAGTCTTGCCTTCGGGAAGTCTGTGCATTCCAGTGTCTGCTCCTCCCCCAAACATCAGAAGGCTTCCAAAATCTCTGGTCAGCTGTTCATCCTATTAGCAGACGCCTGAGGAGTTAGGAGATGTCTCTAGGGACAAAAACAGCCTCAAATAGATTTGACTTTTTCCAGCTTTCAGCACAGTGATTCTTCACTGTCTTGTTAATTTACTCATTACTTTAATTAATGAAGGTTTTTTCCCAGCTTTTCTATTTATCTTCAGTGGAAAATTTGGTTCAAAGAACCAACTTTGCAAATATAGAGTTCTTTAAATGAGTTTTTAAACTTTAAATTTTTAATTACTAATGCTAGACTAAGTAAAAAGAAAATACAGTTTAACACTTGCCTTTACTATGACTCACATCTAAGAAATGTCAAGACAAGGGGTCATCACAGCAACAGGGAAGAAGATGGACATTTACATTGGAATACCACCACCACCTTGTGCCTGGGATGCATGCTGAGAAATAACAGTGCAGACTCTAAAGAGAAGTTGCTCTCAACAAGGAGGAAAAGATGTTTAAGGTCATTCATTCAGAAAATTTATCAGCAGTTGATAGTTGCCAGACACAGCAGGAAGGAGCAAGGCTTACTGTGACTACTATGAGGTCAACCCCTGGTGAACTCTCTGCCAAAAAAGCAGCTTTACAAAAAGAAACATCCTTCAAATGATTCCTTGAAGCTATGGAAAAATATTCATGGAATATAAATTTAATTACTTTAAATGCATTTATTATTGTTGTGCTCTATGTGCATGGGGTAGTGTGGGATAATCTTTTTAAAGAGGTGTCTCTGCCAAGGCATCTTCTGTTTGGCTTAATAAAGAGCTGAACAGCCAATAGCTAGGCAGGAGACGATAGTCAGGATTTCTGGGCAGAGATAAGGAACTCTGGGAAGAACCTGAGAGGTGGATT